>NC_040898.2:14146216-14446216 GCF_900634795.4 Betta splendens | reverse complement strand
AGAAGCCTGGGAACCAATAAAAAGAAGGAAGCCCTCCCCTCTGGGGTCCTCAGTTTTCCTTTGCAGCTGCAATGTTTTCTTTCAAATTCTTCACTACATATTCCAATTCTTCCTGCATTATAAGCCTTTGTAAATTTTAAAAGGAAAGAGTGTGAGGAGGGTTGAGGTTGGTCTTTATGTCCACTCACTCAGCAGGACAGCGCCTCACTCGCTTCCAGGGCCTTTTTCAGCGTAACTGCCCGAACATGAAATTGCTTCCTTTCTGCCTGTGCCTGAAGGCAGGGACTCTGACACGCTTGCCATGTGTGCGATCTGCAGCTGCCTGTGTGGTGATAGGATGGCACCGGGCTGGAGTGGCCGGTGCCACTGGCACTGGCGCTGCCGGGCCTGCAGACGTGGGCAGAGGCCGCGCCAGACGGCACCTCGGGCCTCTCTCGCCTCACGCTGCTGCAGCCGCGCTCGCGGTGCTGGCCTTCGCCTGTGCGTCGGTGTGGACTGGCATTTTGTTGGCGGAGCCGGCACATGATTAGCTTCAGATGTGATATTCGGGCTTTCGACACCTCCGTGTCCAGTGTATTCTGTATGTTCCTGCTAAAGGGCGAACAAAGAGCGGTGTGGTAGTGATGAGTGAAATAAAGCATGCTGAAGATTAGGGTTTGGCAGTTCTGCAGACCGTGACCAGAAACCCTGCACAATTTTTAAAATAGCTAATAATGGAGGTGGTGAATGGAGCGAGAATGACAGAGTGGCATTTAATCTGCTATGAGAGCCGCTTCATTCAAACAGAAGCAGATCCATTGCATGTGGTTTCTGAAAGGCTACCTGGTTGCGAGAGTAGAAGTCCAGCTGTTCAAACAACTGCTTTACATAAAGCCTATTGTACCTCAGCCGCTCAACAGCACCTCTCACGCTGCTAAGAGGCAGGATTTCATCAGCTAAAATGTGTCACGCGCGTCCGATGACTTCATACTTTTCTCAGAGATAACGTCAAACGACAGCAGCGACGACACCTGCACCGCGTCTGAGGAGGTGAACTGCTCGCTGACAACTGTCAAACGCCGGGACGCGTGATTAAAGAGAGGAATGCGTTAGAAAATGAGCTTATTGATGAATGGAGTGCAACCGGGCAGCGCGGCGTTTTACATGAAGATGGAGGAGGGCGATAAAGGGTGTGTGGCCTGATTAATACGAGCACAGACCAGTGCAGAGGCGCCGCCCACTAATTCAATCCATCCCGACCTGAACGCTAGTACTGTAATTGCTGCTGTAACTGGGTGCGGCTGTGCACTAGACGGAGGGAGGCGCCTGTCAGCTTTAATAGAAGCAGAGGGACGTCGTCCGGAGCTTCACTCGCTCCCTTTTCACCATCATCCAGGCTGAAGATGAGGCTTTGCATGTTAATGAGGAGCAGAGAAGGACGCGGCATCAGGGTGCAGGAAGTGGGAGACGCGTCTCATCGCCGCGTCCTTGAGGGAAAGTTACATAATCAGCGTGTTGACGTTGGGGTTTTACAGTCTGTTTGTGACTTCTTGTGGAAGAAGCGTAGTTGTACACAAGCTTTAAGACTGTGACTTGTAGGTTAACGGTTGAGACGAGCTCATGTGATCATTGCTCTTCTCATTAAACACTTCTGGATTGTCAGGAATCCTTTGAAGACGCTGGAGGCATCGATTGGTGGAGTTGTTGACGTGCAGACACAGGAAGACTGCACCGATACGTGCTCCGTCAGCGCCTGCGGCTCCTTCATGTCAGCAGCTGATGGTGCGTTTGAGGGCCGGTCTGGACTGAGGCTGTAACATGTGCTGGGACTGGGCTCATGGTGCCGTTTCTCCGTCACAGCGTCTGTTCCTGGTTCTGCACAGTCACATCGTAGCAGGAGGACGTTGGTCAGATCCACCCACCAGCGTTCTCCTCTCTACTGTGTCTGCTTCCTCATCAATTATTAATCCGCCCAATTAGCAGAGCTGCATTATTCACCGGGATCTGTGATCACATGCATTAACAGCGCTGCTGCCTCACAGCTCAGAGTCAGTTTCACAATAGAGCAAAAATGTACAACAGCTTTCTGGATGAACTTCCTCCTTCCTCAGTGTCAGGTCTAGTTTGGGGTGTGCTCTTCATTTCAGTCCTTTTTTTGTTAGCTGAGATTTTCAGATTTCTGATTTGCTTCCAGTTGGTTTTTTTGGACAGAATAGCACAAAAAAATCACTTGTTTTTTCGCGTTAACTGCCTCAACAGAAACAGTCACCTCATTAATAACCTGCTTATGACTTCATGAGATTTAAATTATTAATACTTTTTTTTCTATTATTAGACTATTATTAGACACGTGTAATAGAAACCGTCTGTTTTAATCATACTGTAATTGAACACGCTGTCTTCATCCTACTGAGTTATAGTCAATATGCGTCTGCTTTTTTTTGCACCAGATTCTGATTATTGGTCATCGAGAAGCAGCTTCATTGATTTGGTTGTTTAGAATCCGGCACAAACATTGATTTATGGCCTGCGTGAGGCGGCCGTGTGTAATTGGGCTCAAAGTGTCACCTCACAGCCTCGTTTCTGACTCCGGGCTCCGCGGGCTCCGCCTAATGTTACATGAGCGCTAACGGAGGCCACACGCCGTCAATGAACGTGCACAGACTCAGTGGCTGTTGTGGGCAGGCCTGTTTCTGACATACCATTTATTACATCATATTATTTTCCACTCAGTCTCTATTTTTCAGTGCCCTATTTTCTGCGCTTATGTTTCTTCTCCCCTCTCTTTCTTGAAGCCAACTGGCTTTTAAAGGAGGTCGGTTCTGGCAGGACGTAAATCCAGCAGGAGGGATTTCCCTCTCACCCACAAAGCTTTTACGTCTGGCAGACGAGTGCCAGTGCACGTTTCTAGCTCTCCCTCATGAACTCTTGGATGCACATTACAGGAGAAATGGCCCTTTAACGGAGCCAAGGAGTCTCTAGGTGCATATACAGACAAACATACGCCCCGCGAATGCTTTCTTACATACTGTACGGTGAAGCATATGCTCTAATAAACTACTGTATTGAATCCAAACTGCAGATTTCACAGCCCCGTGATGAAAAGTGGTTCATAATAGCCTCCATTCAGTCATAAATTGAAATGACATTCACAATTATTTGTTGCAGTTTGAATGATGGTGCTCACCAGCCCTTCATCCCTTCACCCTCGCTGCTTCTACGCTTCAGGATTTTTTAATTGTGACTTGGATCGGCCGTATTTATCTCTGCATGTGAGGCACATCTGTCATTCAAGCCTGGCAGAGTTCGACTCGGCAGCAGCGCGAGGACTCAGCCATTCTCTGTCTGCGGCTCACTCCCTCAATGTTAATGCGTTTGAGGACGATTACGATGAAATGTTGAAAAATCAGCACACGGTGGATAATGAATCATCAGGGCTGCGACTCCTCCCCCACAAACACAGGAGAGCAGAGACCTGCTCACACTTAGGACGGTGAGAGCAACATTTGTTATTAGACTATTAGGAAAACAGCTGCACGTCCCTTAATCCAGCATCAGATGGCAGAGATTAATTACAATCATTTATATGTAAGTATTAAACTAAAGTTTCCTCCTATTCTTAATTGGAAGAAAACAAAAGGTCCTTTGTCGTGAACCCGACGACGAGGCTAACAGGCTAAAGTGTAAGCACATCTACAGCTCCTCAGACGTTTCCATTACATTATCACTTATCCATCCAGCTTTCAGATGTGCTGACCTGGTTTCCACGGCAACCACTGGCATCATTAGCAGGTAATCTCTGAACCCGGCCCAGCTCACGGGCGCCGCTCGGTCATGGTGAGTTTGTGCAAGTAGTGTTGATAAAAGGACACACACACACACACACACACACACACACCTGTCCGCTGTACACGACACTGCTGCCTCGACAAAAATGAGCTGCACCAACTTCCATTTTCTCCGGCTTGTTTATTTAATGGATAATAGCAGCGATGCAGAATGGAAATGACGCGTGGGACCCGGTCTTTAACCTCGGCTCCTTCCTGCCTCCTTCATTCTCTTCTCACTCATGAGCATAAATCATTGCTTCTCAGCTCTCTGTTTATTCTCCAGGATGTTTAAGGAGAAAGAAAAGAATCCCACCACATATTTAAAGCTCCTACATGTGTGAGTAAAGGCGACATAATCTTCATCTGCCTCATCTGTGCCTCGCTGGCACTGCAGTGTAGGAAGAAGAACCCAGAGACGAAGCGCTGGTAGCGGCTTCATGTCGGCGGCCGCGATAAGAGGGAGCAGCCGTACTTTCTAATCTCGGCGCCTCTCTGCTGCTTTCGGTGGCGCGGGTGAAGCTCGCTGTGGTTTGGCAGCGAGCGCGGTGCCGCTGCCAGGCGCTTTTTGCACTGGGAGCTCAGGAGGCGAAGGAGGAGGTCGGACGTGAAACAGGAAGACGGAGGGGAGCGTGGAAACTAGCTGATACCGGTGCCGTCCGCCCTCGCGGTCCAACAGAACCCGAGCCGCTCCAAACAGAAGCCTCACGGTCCAAACAGAACCCGAGCCGCTCCGAACAGAACCCGAGCCGCTCCAAACAGAAGCCTCACGGTCCAAACAGAACCCGAGCCGCTCCAAACAGAACCCGAGCCTGCAGGTTTAGCACGTTGTGTTCAGCCGGCTAAACTTAGACGCCGTGTTCTCCTGACACCATTTAAACCGTCAGATATTCGGCCTTCGTTGTATTACAGCTATCAAATTACATATGGAAATGGTTTTGAATGATGGTTTTTACAGCCTCTGCTGCTTGTAGGTCTGCAGACAAAGTAGCGTAAGTTAAGAGTGTAATGAACTTCAGCCCGAAGGCAGTGGAAGCGGCTCCGTGGTTCTGCTGCGACCCGTCCACGCTGTCTGAGACCTAAATACAATGTTCTGGGTCCATAGCCAGACGACCTGCCAGCTCCGTTGGCTGAAGCGCCACCTGAATAACTAGCGTCCAGCATTCGAGCAGAACAATGACTCCTTTCTAGAAGTTGCTCTATTCTGGAGAAACCCCTGGTGGTGCAGTCAGAGCCCGTCGAACTTGGCCAACAAGACTCAGAGCTTCTAACGTGTGTGTGGTACCGTGTTAGGATCGATATTCTCACCTGTGCTCTGGGGACGAGGTGGAACAAGCGTTGGATGATGAACAACATCGTCTGGAGAATCAGCCGTCGATCAAAGTAATTCCACAATGAGTCTGCTTCATCAAAGAGCATCAACCACACACACAGTCAGTCTTTCTAACTTTACCTCAGAGACTGAATCAATAGAAGCCTTCAACAAGTCCTTGTTCTGCGTCGATAATAAAGACCAGATGCAGACACGATGCTGGGAAATGTTTACAGAAGATAATGAAGCAACACTTGATGAGGACGTGACTGGGATCTGGACACAGGCCAAACCCGGACGCACCAGGAGACGGCGTCGGCGCTGCTGCAGAACCTGCAGAACCTGCAGCAGCGCCGGTGCCAGCGGGTCCCGCTCCTCCAGCACAGAGCGGATTGTCTCTGTGCCAGCTCATCATTTCACAGCCTTTTCTGAGGAGGCTCTGCAAGCGCGTCTTACTTATCAAACTCCAGCCTTTTTGATTGTGGAATCACAGGCTTATGTGTCGTTCTGTGAGCTGTAACACGTGTGTGTGAGCAGCAGCAGCGCCAGCAGAAACGTGGCTCACAGGCGACACATTCAGCCGACTCAAACGCTTATATTGAATGTTTCAACAGCTTGAAAATCACCATGGTAATGGTCCCAAAGACAAAAGCCTTAGCCTTTTGTCATGGGTAATTATGGCTGAGCTGTCCCGTCAAAGCTTTCCATTTGGCTCCGGACTAATTCACATTTAATTTGGCTTTCATGCGTTTGACACACAACGTTTGATTTTCTATTCAAATTGGGTTCAAATGTGGAACTCAAGCGTCCATTGCTCAGTTTTCATACGAGGCAAGTGCTTCTGTGATTCATTACATTTCTCAGAGAAAAATCGCGAAGAACTTGCTGGAACCAGTTTAAGTGAACATACTGTAATACGCACAATACCTTGAAAATTAGCTTTGGTATTAAGAGTCTTATCTGCCTCAAGCTGCTGAGGCCGTAGGAAGCGACTTAGAGAGAGAAGGAGCCGTGAGCCGGCGCCACTGAAGTGGGTCAGAGAAGTGAGACGCCGCTCCTGATTCATTGTCTGGGTTCTACCAGTGGTTTAATTCAACATATTTAATACGTCTCATCTCTGCTGGCTTCAACAGCACATTAGAGTTAATGTGGAAACAGGCTGAACTCCACATGTTGCTTTTTCTACATCGCCACCGTTCGTCAACTGTTTCTGTCTCTGTTCTTCATCGCCCTGACTCATCCTCACCTCTCCCTCCTCTCCTCTGAGCCTCTTCTTTTGGCATCTGGCAGCATCTGGCTGCTCCACCACAGTCCGACGGGCTGAATAATTCACAAACAAGTTGCCATAAAAATGAAACTTATTTTTTTCTCCTTATGCAATAAACCGAGGGACTTACACTCGACAGCAAGGAAAAAGAGACTATTCTGTTAAAACTACTGCTGATAAATTTATAAGAACATACTGCAAAGCTAACTATATAAATGTTTTATGAAACTGCATCTCAGTTTATGGAAGGTAAAAGCAGGAGGAACTTTGTGCTCAGTGTCCGGCAAGAAGATTTATTTTATTTTTACTACAGTGCATGATATAATATTATCCTACTAGAATCAAATCCCCCCAATAACAAGTCACACAGGCCGGCTTTTTTTTCTTATTGTTGATAAGAGTCTCACGTTTTAATATAAAATCATCTTTGGAAAAGCTGGAGGAGAAGCGTGTGCTCCTTTGAAACCAGACTCGATCTCTGCGCCCTCACCGTTTATAATTCCCCCGGCTGCTTTTCTCCATTGTGCCTGTGCTGCTGATTAACCCTCCTTTATTGTTTTCAGCCCTAAGGGAGAACAGCAGACATTAACCTCCACTGCTTCATATCAATGAGTCCTTATAGTAGCATGCTTTCTTTTATTCATCTCCATATGATTTTTTTTTTGCATTATTGTTAAATTTAAAACATTATCATTAAACTGACTCTGACATTATTCAGGCTGTTTTATCCTTCATGACTTCGTTATCTTCAGTGTCCTCAGTCAGGACTTCTTTCTTTTTCTACTTACATTATCAAATCGTTGTCGTTTCACTAGACACTGTCCTCTGATGCTCTTTTCCAAAAATAGACCACTTTCTTATCTAGTAATTGTATGTCTCTAAAATTGCGTCTCGGGCTCTCACGTAGCACCCGGAACAGTTTCAACCTCGCTGAAATCACAAATTCATAGACGATTTTCTTTTTCCAAGTTAATGAAATTCTATTTTAATAACTTCATCATTGCCCAGTGTCCATCACAGGTGTCCACATATTAACCAAGACGTGCATGTACATGTGTTTCAGAGTAAGTGGGCTAAAAAAGCAACAAGAGCAAAGGTTTGTTTTGTTTCTCATCAAGCCACGAATGAATGGATTAAAATTTAGTCTGACCTGAATCTGGCGTAAAAAACTACTGATTTAAAATTGACTAAATGTAATAAAGTACAGTCATTTTCTTTGATTTATTGTCCTCACAACATCAAAGGAGCAGCGAAGCTCCGGATCTTGGCCACAGCACTAATCCTGTGCAGCCACGTTGAAGTGGAGGTGCCGGCGACTCTGTGGATGGAGATTAGACGTCCAGCAGGTGGTCGGATCCTGGAGCACTGTCTGCTGCTGGGACCTCACACCTGTAATCCCTGCATTAGACGTGAGCTCAGAGGGGGTTTCCCCTCAGCGCTCAGCAACCATTACTCTAAATCACCCCTCCCACGTCTCCGCCTCCTCCCTCTCTGACCTCTACTAGCATTTACTGACCTGGAAAATATCTGGCGAGTCCAAGGCAGCGAGAGCAGCGCTTTGCCTGCAAACAGCAGAAATATTGAGCCAATTACAAGATTATTATCTGCTGCTGGTGGCAGGAGAACACTGTGGGAGTGTATTTATGCCTGCGAGGCCTCCCCGCTGGAACAGGAAAAATGAATCAAAGGCTTGTGGGGGAGAAGTGGACGGCACTCATGCCCACTTGCCTCCACGTCTTTACAGCTCCCGCCAAGTGACAGGCATTGGCCGCGCTCCAAGACCCACTCTGAGAGGTCCGGGTAACGGCAGGAAACGGCCCGTTGGGAGCCCATCGCTCGTTCGGTCCTTCACCCCTCCCCAATTCGCATGTCATGCTGTCATAACACGCGTGCACCCGATGCACGGCAAATAAGGGCTTTTTTGGCCTTTACAGAGCAGGCAGACATGAGTCACAGCTTGTATACGAGTGCAGAGTTCAGCTGGTTTGCAAGTTAAATTCATTCAGGGGGGAAACGAAAGCAGTGATGCATCAAGCCCTTTATTCCGATGTGGTTACTTTATAGATGGGCCTACAAAGGACGCATTGAGTGATGTACTGCACATTAATGTGTACATTGGATGTGGTTTTAATAGGAATAGGGCTGCCTGAATGAATCCTGGCGTGTCTCTCCTGGATAGTTGGTTCCATATGCGAGGAATGACGTACAATTACAGCATGTGTTATGTTCAGTCATGTGCACAAGCTGTTTATCTGTTGTTTTGAGTTTCACAGTCACCCTAAACATTGTCACTCGTGTCTCTCCAGTTCGTAGCTTGGTGCCAATCAATGGCTGTGATTTAAGGGAGGCCAGGCTTCGGTGTGTTTCTCATTTCTGTGCCTCGTTCCGTCCAGCTGCCTGTTTCATGCATCGCTGTGCGGAGGGAGTCATATTTTAGCAGCGTGATGAAGACATCAAAGCTGAATCTGGAACTGCAATAAATCTCAAGCACTTGGATGGTTTGTCATCGGTTACATCACCTACTCTGCCAATAAACTTTCATTAGACAGAGCAGCATGGTTCTCTTGAATGGAAAGAAAGACACAACTGGAGTTCACCTACTGTAACAGTGAGCTCTCTTGTTTCTGTGCCGACTCGTTGAGGAGCGGAGCCAGTTTCTGTAGGTGGGGTTCATAAAGTTGTCAGTTATCTAATTTAATCCTTGACTGTACAGGTCTACATTGAATATTAATACTTAAGCAACGCACATAGTCTTAAGGGAGAATGCGTGAATGTGGCTCACCAGGTCCGGTTTCATGACAGCACTCAACAGATGACCCTGCACCGCTTTATACCATGCGTACCGTCGTCTCGCTGCACGTGAGCACGACCAGCGCCACTGCTGTGAGTGCACGGACCACAAAACAAGCTGGGCGCACGGCATCAAAAATGGATGCTCCCTTTAGTACAGGCTCATTACTTTTTCATTACACAATAATGTTTTGTAACTTTTGCATCACAACGCGGTAACGTGAGGCTGGACGTGGAGGAGGAGGGTCATCTGGCCTCCGTCTGGGATCCCCCAGCATCAATAGTTGGTCTCTGTGTTCTTTTATTGACTCGTCAGCTTAGTCCCTGATGACCCCGGTTTGTTTTAGAGCACCACTATACAGCCTCACTCTGGACTCATGGGGCAACAGAGCAGAGCTAATGCGAGAGGAAAGGAGGCTTGTCTGCGTGCGCCCTTACAGTTGTAGGAGAGGTCGCAGATACTGAGAAGGCTGTGGAGGTCAGGTGACGGTCAGGACGCGCCGCCGCTCGGGCTTTTATCGACCACTTCCTGCTGCTCCCCCCTGTGCTGACCTTTCCGCACTCAGGAGGCTCAGACCTGTGGTGAAGACGTGTTTTGACATTGGCCTGAAGCTATTGACTTATGGCTTTTAGGTCAGTTTCACTTCATACGCTCAACTCAACCAGCAGCGTCTTGAAAGCTCAACTGGCAAACACTCTTTGCCAGACTTTACAGATCTGACTGGTTCCAGGGTTACGGCCGACTGTAATCTATTAGGCCAAAATTAATATTACTCACCGTCAACTTAGACCTAAAGATGTCGGCACAACGAATCACAGCGCTTTCCTCCAAGATGACTTTTCCATTGCTGGTTGTGTAACTTCTTCTTACTAGAATCTGTGTTTTATCAGTTTAATGTGAGCTCAGTATATTTTTTATGATTACTTTTAAGCACTGGCAACATGTGGTCAAGGTTGGAGAAAGACTGTGGTCTGGCCTGAAGGAGAAAGAGAGGACTTCAGACAACTGTGATCCTCCGTTCATGAAATCTCACAGACAGCTGTTCCACATCGCGTCTCATTCTGTGAATATTGGAAAGGAAGGCACGATTGTTTACCGGCCTCTTAGCGAGGAAGGAATGCTGCTAAGACGCGTGGTGATTGGCAGAAGCAGCAATCTCTCTGTATGTGATAGTACTTTCCACCGTGTGAACACACAAACAGCAGATTAGACCCTTAAGTGCGCTTCACAAACTTTCTAGGACCTCCTTCCTTCGGGGTCTCCTCGGTTCTGTCACGGTGGCAAACTGCATCTACCCTGGGAGCAGCAGCCGGGCCACTTTGTCGGCACCGGCCTCGCTTTGAGCAGCACCATCCGAGCGGATGAATAATTGACGGCTGCATTCTGTACTTTGGCGCATTTTAAAGCTGTATTCTGCAGAGGTTCTAAATGGCAGCAGGAGGGCGCATTAATCATTCATGGGCTGCTTTTACCCGCTTTGCTTAAAGTCACAGTTCTGAAGGCAGGCAGAGGAATGGAAGGCCGCACGGCCCAAAGTAGTAGATTCCCATCCCTTTTGTGGGCGTTTGGCAAAGGATGGAGGCAGTGATGAGGGACAAAATCTACCATCAAATGTTCTCACCGCTGCCTTCGAGGCCCTGAATACAATAAGTTATGACCAGTTCAGCACGTTCCCAGTACAAACATATTCCTGAAACACAAATATTTGTCTACAGGTCCAACAAATGTCTCACGTCACACTTCTGTTGCAGGGACCTGATGCCCAAGACTCTGGAGGGACAGATCACTATGGAGAAAACCCCAAGCTACTTCGTGACCCGAGAGGCTCCGGCCCGGATCTCGGCCATGTCCCGGGACACCAAGCTGATCGTGGTGGTGAGGGACCCGGTCACCAGAGCCATCTCAGACTACACCCAGACGCTGTCCAAGAAGCCCGACATTCCCTCCTTCGAGAGCCTCACCTTCAAAAACAGGACTACAGGGCTCATCGACACTTCGTGGAGCGCGGTCCAGATCGGCATCTACGCCAAGCACCTGGACAACTGGCTGCAGTACTTCCCCATGGAGCAGATCCTGTTCGTCAGCGGCGAGCGGCTGATCAGCGACCCGGCCGGAGAGCTGGGTCGAGTGCAGGACTTCCTGGGGCTCAAGAGGATCATCACAGACAAACACTTCTACTTCAACCAGACCAAGGGGTTCCCGTGCCTCAAGAAGGCAGAGGGCAGCAGCAAGCCCCACTGCCTGGGTAAAACCAAAGGCAGGACCCATCCCAACATCCACCCGGAGGTGGTGCAGAGGCTGCGGGACTTCTACCGGCCCTTCAACATGAAGTTCTACCAGATGACAGGACAGTTTTTCGGCTGGGACGACTGAGTGTGTTTTATTTCTGTGTGTGTGTGTGTGTGTGTTTCTGGGTTTCAGGGACACTGAAAAGTTTAAAACATAATATTCCAAACACTGCTGTGACTAAAAGATATTAGTTGACATTTCTACCCATTTTTTTCATATTTGATTTATATTTAAGAATTTAGATTAAAATCTATCTATAATCTATATTATATCATGTCTCATATAAGCAGGACTAAAAGCATACTATTTCTCCATCGTCAGCACATGGTCAAACTAGTGCAGGAATACTGATCTCAGCACTAACTAAGCAATATGTGGTTGTTATGAGGAGACAAAGAGGCACGATCTCCCCACAGTGACACCCCAGATATGCAACATCACAGCTGCCTCACATCTGCAATCACAAAAACCTGTAAATGAGGTTGAATGAACCCATCCAGCGGTTCCATAAAAGGCTTTAGTGAGATGTTCAGACGTTAACATTTCTATAATAATATGTGCTTTTTTTGAAAAAGTATTTATTAAAGAAGTACATAAGCAGTATATTTCTATTTTGAATAACTCTTGAGTGGTGATTACATATTTCCTTATTATGCAAGTTAACATTTGTATTGTATTTAAATTTTAATTTTTGATAATTTATTTAAACGCATATTTTCTATGCAGCCTTTCAGTTGCTGAGCTGTAAGTTTGTTATTTCAGGGCTCGTTCGTCCACCTTGAGTTAATGAAGTTACAGGCAAAGAATCGCACTCGCTGTTACTCGAGCAGCAGCAGAGGAGGCAAAAGTCCAAACGGTGACTCAGATTTCCTCAAACATGCCTCCTGTGAACTGAATACACTTGATGTCACTGGGCTCCGACGCCTGGAGGCAACGTGTGTGTGTGTGTGTGTGTGTGTGTGTGTGTGTGTGTGTGTGTGTGTGTGTGTGTGTGTGTGTGTGTGTGTGTGTGTGTGTGTGTGTGTGTGTGTGTGTGTGTGTGTGTGTGTGTGTGTGTGTGTGTGTGTGTGTGTGTCGTTTTAAAACAAGCCTGGGAACAATGGTTAAGCTGGTTCCTAATTTCGGTCTGTTTGTATTGTGAGCCACTGTCTGAAAGCAGATGTGGCTCAAAACGCATAGAATTAAGGTTGGTTTTTGGTGTGACCATCAGAGTAGAGGGGATTGTGTTTCCAGTTCTGTGCTGTTCTGACTTGTTTACTTCAACTTGTTGGAAGGTTTAGGGCACTTGATTAAAAGTTCTGAGTTTTCACTTGCCTCTGTTTATTTATTTAGTTCTATTTTTCATGGATGTCAGTCCACCTTAAGTGTATATACACAGTGTTATAGGAAACTGTATCCACAGCGTTATTAGTGCGGCTCACGCACGGAACAAGCTCAGGCTCATGTTGAAGCAAGCGGTGCTCTGTTGTCACCATCCCATCTCCACTGGCCCATAAAGCCTGAGTCCTGCCCACGGCCAGCGCCATAAAGGCCACTCAGCATATTAAAGGTTACCTGCAAGATGCACAAGCGGTTCAGAGAGGATTAAACCCACTTAAAGGACCATTTCAAGCTAAACTGTGCAAACCGAGCCGGGCAGGCGCTGTTTTGAATTTAGCTTTCTTAAGTTCACATTCCAAGCGTCCAGTCTCCCGAGCACAGCGGCGGGACGCTGGCGATGCTCGCATGTGATGGTCTGATTGACGAGTCCCGAGCCGGTGCCGAAACCAGAAACGCAGACCCGATCGCAGCCACTTCCAATGCAGCGTCCTAGAGGCGCTTACGGTGGCGCCATCGAAAAATGTGGACCCGGAGAGACTGAAGGGGAACACGAGTGACTGGTGCAGGATCTGCTTTGTAGCAGGCTTCACTTTTTGTTACATGTCAACACAGACTCAGCTGAGACTAAGGGAAAGTGGCTCCAGCGTTATTGAAACAAGCCCACGCCGGATCCTTTGACAGCGGCCGTGTGGGAAACGGGATCTGCTCGCGTTGCAGAGAGACAACAGGAATGTGCTCCGCGCCAGGATCCGCTCCAGAAGCCCAGTATTTATTATTCAGCCCCGGATTCGATAATTGGATACAAGGTAGACGCACGTGGATCCTTCATAGTGAAAAGCAGTGACAGAACATTTAACATTCTATTTTATTTGACCGTGCATCCTGCTCCTGCGTCCTATCACTAGTGTCTGAGGGCCTTTTCCTCCATCTCCTGCTTCACTACCTGCATGCTGTCCCCCTCCAGCACCTGCTGACAGGCACAAACCACGAGAGGAGGAAACCTGTTGGAAGTCTCACTCCCGCTGCTCGTCAACGAGCCCAAATGAAGTGCCTGTAACAACCTGCGCGGGAGGTGGGAGCGATGGGAGCGATGGGAGCGATGGGAGCGATGGGAGCGGAGGCCGGCGTCCATTTGTTGACTTGTCCAATTTGCTTGTTATTCCTGGCTGAGTGGGTCAGCGTCAGCGCAGCGACGCCTCCTCAGTAACAAACACACACAGCTCCCGTCCTCGCGCTCGCGGAGCGGCCACAGACCACCCTGTCACAGCATCCAGCTCAACATCAGCGGCACGGACGTGGGGAGGACTTGAAGCCTGGATGTTTGAGCTGCAGACACACAGGCTCTTCTCTCACAAGAAGCTTAATATCAGTTATGTGTCGGTGTTGATGCTAATTCCATGCACGAGGCGGGTTCAGATGCCAAATGACCTGCGTGGAGGCCCCTGTTCACAATGAACTCGCACTCGCTGCCCTTTAACTTCCACTAAGCCCCACCCCCCACCCCCCCATACGCACCCTGGGCCTGCGCTCATACGTTCCACACGCTGGGGGGGCAGCACCCTCCAACCACCCTGCTTGTTCTTCGCATGTGAACTGCCCTGAGCGTCACACGGGCCGTGAAAAGCCATGAAGCGAAGGGATCATGGAGACTGCTTTGAAGACGAGAGGAGCAGTCCCACTGTGTCACCGAGCACCAGCTCGTCTGCACACACACACACACACACACACACACACTGACCCACTTGATCGCACTCACAAACACAGCCGCCGCCCACTTCTGCCCCACGGAGGGACACGCAGGGGATCAGACCTCTGTTTTCTCAGGATCCCACAAGAGGAGCCCTTAATCCTGCGCCTAGTCTGAGCAAACATCTCCACCAGGCACGCTCCACGCTCACCATCAAAGCAGCTCAGCACTTTCTGTTTCAGGTTCGCTACATCGTCTACGGACTCGTCTTCAAAGCAGAGTTAGAAGTTCTATCTGACGCCCTTCAGGGCCGGAGGGAACAAAGTATTTCACTGTATTCCATTTCCAAGCAGGTAAACTGGGATTTACATTAGAGAGAGACTAGGGTCATTCATAATGACTGAAAGCAGGGCATTTTAATTCTGTATGTAAAAGCACATTGTTGATTTTCCCCATTCAGACACAACAGAGACTGGAGCCCACAAAAGACGCACGGGAAAAAGAATCCTGCTTTTCTGCACCAAAACTGGTTTTAGCCTTAAAGACGTTCTCATGAAAATCACCAATTGTTTGTTCGTGATGAAAAGGCACTTCCCTAATGCATTGCATGCTGGTATTAAAGCCAGGGCCTGCTCTTTGAACTGTCACTTCTGTGAGCACAGCGGACAAGACGCAAAATTAGCAATTAAGACGGTCTGGGAGCCGGGCTGCTTCCAGACATGAGCCGCGCCGTTTCACGCATCTCTGCCCTCAGAGACCCTTCTTCAAACGGCTGCTGCTCTTCAAATGGCCATAATTGACCCTGACACATGATTAAAGATGGATTGGACTTAAGCTCACATTTTCCTTCCTCCGGATGAAAAGCAGGACTTTAAACAAAGTGGCCAGATCGTCTGAGGGCGAAGCCCAAACACGGGCGCGGGCGGAGGCGTTTGCACTGGTGGACGCTTCAGTCACAGTCACATGTCGCACTTCACCCTCACAGCCGTAAACAACAGACAGACGGCTGGTTTCAAGTGTCCAGTTTGGTGATGGAGAAAAGGTTGTTTGGGAGGAAAATTAGCCTGTGTGGCCTGAAACAAATAGCTCTAAATAAATAATCACACACTTCTTCCCATTCACTGCACAGCCTCTGTTTGGCTCATGAATAAGTGAGAGGCCCCTGTTTACCTGCGACTCATTACAGACGCCGGCCTTCGGCATCATCATCATCATCATCATCATCACTGCTGAAAGCTCAGCGGCCGCGACCTTTTCTCTCTAAACGATTCCACGCGGAGACGCACAAACTCACGCGCGCCGCACAAACGGCGGCGCCGGCGTTTTTTCTTCGTCGCCGTCGTTATTGACACAGAAACAGCGGTAAATTTCCAGCCACGCACGGACGAACACACTCTGCAGCAGCAGCGTGTTAATAATTGACGCAGTTGGAGCGAAGGGGCAGAATGCGAACGCTACCGAGGAAAAGTCAAGACTCTGACGAGTAATTATTTATCACCCGAGGCTGTGGAAGTGTGACTGAAGAGACCACAACCTAAAGACAGAGTCAGTGTCACTGCAGGTCTCACTGAGAGAGACGGGAAACGTGAGCTGCAAAGAATCCACACTGTGATCATTTGTTTTAATTCTAGTCGCCCCCATGTCACATAACACTGGATGTGTCTGTTCAGTCACTCGTCATTCTTTCCTTATTTAGCCTTTTTATTGAAGGTCATACAAACATGCACGCACACACACACACGCACGCACACACATGCACGCGCACGCACACGCACGCACACGCACGCACACACACACACACACACACACGCACGTGCGCGCGCACACACACACACACACGTGTGCGCGCACACACACACACACACACACACACACACGCACGTGCGCGCGCACACACACACACACACACGTGTGCGCGCACACACACACACACGTGTGCGCGCACACGCACGCACACACACACACACACACGCACGTGCGTGCGCACACACACACACACGCACGTGTGCGCACACACACACACACACACACACACACACGTGTGCGCGCACACACACACACACACACACACACACACACACACACACACACGGCGACTTGCTGATCTGCTGTAAATTCCCCCACAGAGGGAAAGCGTGCAGCGGGAGCAAACAGAGACTCCGTCGGCATCCGTGTGCAGGTAAGTGATGCAGGTGGAGCAGCACCGGGGTCCGGGTCCCGTTTCAGGCAGCAGCTGGCGAGCGAGGCCCGGCCAGGTGGACCCGCCCCCTCCTCACCTCCTCCCACACTCGCCTTGTCATATCATGTGATACGAGCTCCACATGCACGGCGACAGTGGCTGCGCAGCGACAATGGAGCTTTTTAATCATCGGGGGCAGTGATGACGACTAATATGTATTTGCCCCAGTCATGATGAGCAGTTCACGCATTCAGCCGTGAAGCCTCAGAGCCACAATAATAATTGATCACATAGTGGTGTTGTGAATGGCACGAAAGGCATGAGGGCAGGTGAGTAGTGTTACTGTGAGCTCAGGTTACATGGGCATTTACAGTAACTACACAGGGGACGAGTCAGGGCTCGACTTAAAGGCGGCGCATGAAAAGAAAACACATCACTTTCAATAACTTCACGAATTGTTTTTCAAGCAACATCGTGTGGAGTGGATGTGGAGGTTGCAAACATCCGAGCAGGACGCCACGTCACAGGACGCGCGTCCCCTGGAACCCGCTGCTCTGCGTTCAGTTACTGTAGGCCTCCAGTCTGCAGCCGCACCAGAACCAGACCAGCACCAGAACCAGACCAGAACCAGACCAGCACCAGAACCAGACCAGCACCAGAACCAGACCAGAACCAGACCAGCACCAGAACCAGACCAGCACCAGAACCAGACCAGCACCAGAACCAGACCAGCAGCATGTGACCATCAGCACAAAGGTTAAGTGCTTTGTCCTCATTACAAACAACATGAAAACGGTACAGCACAGGATGAAGGGGTGTAGAGTGTGTTACTGTAACCGCTGCAGTCAGGATTTAGCCGAGAGGCGTTCAGGAGCAAAGCGGAGGCCGGGTTATGTGGGACAAATTAAAGAGGCTTCATGTTCTGGCTTTTAAAGCTCGGCCTTTTCAGCTCACCAAGGAAATTGAGTTTGTGACCAAAAAAATGCGCTTTGGTCTGAAGCCTCCGACCAGCAGTCGCAGACACACAAACCTTCCCTTTGAAAGCTAACGGGCGGCCTGGCTGCTCGGGGGGGGGCAGGTTATGGAGGCCTTGATCCTATTACCGGCCCTGCAGGACACGGGCCCTTGACCTGTCGCTGCTCTGAGCACTGGTTCATGGTGGAGGCAGCGCTCGTCGCCTGTGAGTGCAGACAGTGCTCCTGCATCCAGGAGGAACGTGGGGGGGGGGGCAGTCTGGGTTTGCATCCAAACCCGTCATGGTCCGGACCCCCCGATCCTGGGTCTGGTTTCTCTATTTATAGATGCTTAAGGTCGTGACCTTTAAATGACACCTTGAGATGGTTCTTCTTGGATTTGACTGAAAAAAGTCCTAAATCAAACTGAACTGAATGAAAGTGAATTACAACTCCCATAAAGCACGTTTGCTAATTGCTAATTACAAAACGAAGCCAAATAATCATGAAGCTTTAAGTATTTGACTGAATTGGAGCCAAAGTGATTTAGACAAAAACAAGTCTCGGCTCAGACATCGAGAGGGATTCTGTAATGTTTCATACATTTATGAGACAAAGACACACATTTGTACACATAAGTACACACACAGACAGCGAACAACTCACTAACATGTTTTTTTGATAGGTTTTCATAATGGTTCATTTCACTCAGGACTTGGGAGCAGGAGTGTTTCCAAACAAGCGCGTCTCATTGGACGATAATAGAGCACAAAGCGAGATCTGGTCCCAACAAACGAGGTTCCACACAAACACTGCAACCACAGGAAGCGTTAAAAGGTCTGCGTGCTGATACCACAACGCAACGAACACAACGTTCAGCAATGAACCTGATGCGCTAACAAACTCCAAGGCACCGAGCTTTGTTGAGCGTGTATGAGAATCACACACCGCTCGGCCTTCGCTGCAGCGGCTTGTGTGCGTGTGTTGTGTTGTGTGGAGTGGGGTGAAGTGGTGTGAGCTCCTGGGTGTTGAGTGTGTGTGAGTGTAGTGTGAGTGTGTGCTGTATGGGTGTATGGTGTGATGTGGTGCGTGTGGTGTGTGTGTGTGTTTGTGTGTGTTTGTGTGTGTGTGTGTGTGTGTGTGTGTGTGTGTGTGTGTGGTGTGTGAGTGTGTGTGAATGTGTTGTGTGTGGTGTGCATGTGAGTGTGAGTGTGTGCGTGTGAGTGTGAGTGTGTGTGGTGTTGTGTGTGTGTGTGTGTGTGTGTGTGTGTGTGTGTTGTGTGTGTGTGTGTGTGTGTGTGTGTGTGTGTGTGTGTGTGGTGTGTGTGTGTGTGAGTGTGTGGTGTGTGAGTGTGTGGGTGAGTGTGGTGTGTGTGCATGTGCGTGTGTGTGTGTGTGGTGTGCGTGTGAGTGTGCGTGTGTGTGTGTGTGTTTGTGTGGGTGGTGGTGGTGTGTTGTGGGTATGTGTGTTGTGTGTGTGTGTGTGTGTGTGTGTGTGTGTGTGTGTGCGTGTGTGTGTGCGTGTGCGTGTGTGTGCATGTGCGTGTGCGTGTGTGTGCGTGTGCGTGTGTGCGTGTGCGTGTGCGTGTGTGTGTGCGTGTGTGTGTGCGTGTGTGTGCATGTGCGTGTGTGTGTGTGTGTGTGTGTGTGTGTGTGTGTGTGTGTGTTGTGTGTGTGTGTGTGTGTGTGTGTGTGTGTGTGTGTGTGTGTGTGTGTGTGTGTGTGTGTGTGTGTGTGTGTGTGTTGTGTGTGTGTGTGTGTGCGTGTGCGTGTGCGTGTGCGTGCGTGTGTGTGGCGCTTCATAACTCACGCCGCTCGTGATGATGTTGGCTCAAATACCACACGGAAGCTCTGAAAACAGGCGTTAAAGTAGCCTAAATCCCCCAAGTAGCTTAGCGTGGTCTCTGAAAGGTATCCAAGCATTTACGTGAAACCTAAGCACTTCTTGATCAAAGGCTCTCAGGAGCTGCTGGTGAATGAAGAGCCTAGTTGGACTCTCACTGCATCACTTCTCCTGCTCTGTGTGTGTTTGGTGTCGTTCAAGACAGGCATCTTTCGCCGGGGACGGTGGATTAACGCATCAAATCCAGCCCTTCAATCAATAAAGAAGTAATGGGCCGATTCACGCTGCCAGGCTGCATGTTGGACCCGACCAGGTTCCTCTGATGCACAAGTCAATTTACACATACAACAACCACACAAAGCGAGGCGAGAACAGACTAGCGTCACCTGCTCTTTAGGAGCAGAGAGATGCAGATCCACGTTTTAAATGTACTTGTGTTTTTAGAACGGTTAAACAGCCTGTTAAAATTATTCATGACTTTTATTCTTTTAACTTGAAGCCTACACAGGTCCTGACAGTAGCAGCAACACAGTGAGTTTGTGTTTGCACAAACTTGACCCCTGACCTCTTCCTGCAGGCTCGTGACCTCTCTCACTGACCCTTCAACAAACTAATTTGTCAGCGGTGACCTTTCAGCCCTGAACCAGCAGCTATGACCCGTCCACTCCAGCCTCTGCAGATTGAGTTCTCGCCTCACAATCAATAGAAGAACTTTGCAAATGTTTGCATGCGAGAAAAAGGGCAGAACCTTTAATACAGACACATTAATATTAATGCGCTCTGCTTTACGTCTTTGATCCCAAAAGCGAATGTGGTGTTTAACATTAAGCGTGTGCTGCACGCAGCCCTTCCACTGTTCTTTAAGAACTTGCTGGTGAGGGTGTGAGATGAAATTCACAGTTAGAAGAAAAAATAAATTGAAAATGATTGACACAAGGAAGAATGTGTCTTGGAAACACTCTCCTCAATGAATCTGCAATGAATGTTCTGGAGTCCATTGATGAGTGAATGTTCCTTTTCCTTCTTCCTCTCTCCAGTCTCCAGAACGGTGCCAACACAATCACAATTCAAACTGAGGAATCGAGCTCCCTTCCTTTTCACTTTGGCATCATGGATTTGCTGGAAAAGAAGCAGGACCTGCAGCAGTCGAGTGCAGCCTAACGCGTGCTTTGCTGGGTGGAAACAGGGCTTAAACCCGAGAAGCTCCTGGCTCCTCACTCGGTTCGGATGGGATTCCACCAAGCAGAGGTCAATCAGCTCTTATCAGCCACAGATTAAACAGGCATGGACGCTGCTTCACGCGACCTTCGCTGTAGCTGCTCACTGGTTCCTTTGGCCCTCGCAGCGTTTCCACACACGGAGGCACTGACGCCGATGCTGCAGCGAATCTCAGAGGCCTCGTTTCTGTCACTCTGTCTTTTCATGCAGCCTGAGCACAAAACGCTCAAAGCTGCAGAGACGACTGTGTGAAAATGCGATAAGACGAGATGACGGCGTGCAGAGCAGATGGAAGGCGACGGACAGGCCTCTGCAGGCTTCACAGATGGTGACGTGGAGGTGTGTCGGGACCTCAAGGACACGAGTGATGACATCTTAAACACAACTGTGTTGAACTGTTTAATGACGCTTGCTGACTGGGTGGGAGAGATTCCACCTCACGTCTGGCTTACAAAAACAACGCACTCCCCATTCGACAGATTACGAATGTGATATTTCTGCATAGTTCAGCACAGCGGTCATTTTCATTTGCCAATTAAATTTTGTTTTTACAGTAGATCTCACAAGAAGTGAATGAAATACAACGTAGGTCTGAGGGAGAACATTCAGACCACCCTTGATTCAGCAAACAGACTCAGTACATAACTCTTCCCATCTGAGCTCATCTCCCACCACAATAACAGGTGAAGAAGAGGATACACATCTACTTTATGAAGGTAGATTCTACTGGCGTTGTCTTAATAAAAGGTTTCTCAATTGGCTTGTGTTACTTTTACACTTGGAGGGTTAATTCCAGTCTCTTCTGGGATCAGCGGACTGTTCAAAAGCTGTCAAAGGGAACATATTGAAGGGGAAGTCGAGAAAAGGCAAGAAGAACATTAAGAAGCACTAAAAGGTGCTGTTTGGAACGTGGAGTTGAACGCAGGAGCGTCGGAGCCGGGTCCATTTGTCTGTGGCACCGTTAATGGTTGAGCAGCTCCGAGCCAAGAAACACGAGGGAGCGAGCGCTTTATTCAGACCCCACACGCGTCGCCTCCACACGTCCAGGCACACGTTCGTTCGCAGAGGGCGAGCGTGAGCCGCTGCGCTCTCTGGTGCCAGGAGCATAACTGAAACCACTCCACCCCGGTGCACGGACCTCATGTCAGGGGAAAAGGAGGAATGCGTGCTATCGGGATGGAGGCAGGAAACGCAGGGCTGAGCACAGAGGTGGGATTAGGCCTGTCAATACACACAGTGTCTGATCCTGTCGGGGCAGGAAAGCGCTCGCACAGCGCAGACACACAGACACACAACTTGGAGGTCATTTCCAGGACTTTAATTAGGCCAGACACTAACTAAATCACACAATTTAGCTCTCAATTGAGCAGCTACAATGAGGCTGGGCCGAAGGAAACCTGATTACGATGCAAAGGTCAGGGGAGGATAATGGAGCATCGGTTACCTAGATGAGAAGTTATGCAGCAGTAGGTAGGGAGACTCCTCCTGAGGGCAGACACCACCCAATCACATTACCAAGTCCAACCTGAACCAATTACAACTGACCCTCCTCCCTAAAATCTGCTTTTCTACTGAAAGTCTACCGGCAGTCACATTTCCTGTTTACATGTTGCTGCGGTGGCTTCCAGGAGGCATCGCATTCCCTGAGTGCTGCAGTAACAATATGTGTGGCTCATCCTGAAGTAAAATAAATAGGGCTCGTGAGCTGCCAACTCCTCCCATCGCTTGCATTAAATAAAGACAAAGAGTCCGGGCTTCAGTCTGCAGGACTGAGCCACTAATTCATCAGCCTCTTCCTTGTCCCAACAAGAAATCTCTGCCTGCCACATTATGTCCACTTTGGATGAAGCAAAGCGCCTCATATTGGAGATATGCCCTGTTTCTGAAACTCCAAACACCTTAAGTGCCCTTTCAGTTTGACATTTATTGCAGTTGTGGAGCACAGAAAATGTGTGTGACAGCGAGCGGCTGCTAACAGGAATCTGGAGAGCGAAAAGAGAATTTCGAGCAATTAGCGGCGGGATCGTCTGCTGTGAGGCTGCATAGCTGGGAGAGGAGCGATGAATGAAGGCCGCTGCCAAGCAACACATTGGATTAAACCATGCGGGTGATGAACTTGGCCCGAGTCCTTGTGGTGCCTCCATCTCTGTCTCCGTCCCACGCCTACGCAGGACTTCATCGAGGCCCATCAGCGCCGCGCGGTCGGAGGGAACATGTTTTCCTTCCTGTTTTCAGCATTTTATGAGCGACCACAACGTACTTCCCATGTCTGATCCTCTGCCTGCCTCCTCCAAGTCTCTGCTCCTCTGTCACTGATGACACAATGCTCTAAGTATCTGGCTAATGTTTTAAATGTCCGTTTAAATACCCGACTCTGGTTAAAGCATTCATTATTTACACAGAGGAGCGCTTTTGGAGGAGACTGAGAGGAGAGAGCAGGACGCAGACAACAACACATTAGTCCAATCACGGAGGGATCGTCCATCTTGTTGAGAAGCCGTGTTTCATAATGCAGCAATCCTTTAATGCAGCCCAGAGGAAAATGCATGAGGACTGGTTCGTGTGTTGCAGGTCTGCGACTGATAAAAAGGAAACGGGAGCAACGGCAGCGAGTTGGTTGTTCATACACTGCAGGTCTGCCTCCATTCAGTCACCAGATCAGAGTTTAACAGCTAGGATAATAAATAAAGTCACAAAGGTTCGAGACCAACAGGCAGGCGACAAAAGAACCACAAAGAACCTCTTGTAACACTGAGTTGGAAAAGTGTTTGTACGAGTGGAACGTCGGCCTGACCTCCACTTGTTTTCCTGGAATTCCAGTAAAAGTCATCCCGCTTTTGTCTGCGCTCAGGATCCTCTGTGGGGACGCAGCACGGAGCGAGAACCCACTGACATGTCTCCCACTAACAGATGGGAACTTCTGGGTCCATTAGGCTGAGACGCACGCTTCAGCGGTTCAGTCAAGAACTGCACAGAATCTATTGATTGTCCTGTGAGAAGAAAATTACAATCCAGACATCTAGTTTACAGTTCCTCGGCGCTGCTGGAAAAGCCTTCCTGCCTGCGACGGCTCCGCGTTTCTCTACATTCCCAGATTGTAGAGAGTTTCCCAGATGTGACTCGACAGTGGGAACATGATGGATGTGTTGCACATTCGCCACCTGTGCTTCCACAAAAATCTTGCTCTGTTTCGCATTAAAAGCCCATACATTAAAGCACAAACACACACACACAATTAAGCTCTGTGCCATTGTCCTTCCACTGTTGATTCTCACACTGTAACGCAGCAGGTCTGAATCAGCCTCCTGCCCTGCACTTCCTTGCTTCTGTTGGCCGTGAGCCGGTAATAAGGGGTAATGGGGCAGAAACGGAGAGTCTGTCTGGTAGGTGGAAGTGCTGTAACAAGGTTGCCTGCTTCAGATGCAATCACAACACAGGGGCAATGCCCGAAACCACCGCAGAACCATGCGAAGTGAGCTTCTGCACCGTGACAGCGAGGCTTTGGAACGATCGGAGGGAATTACTGACACCGCGCAGTCTACGCAGTCCTCAGAAGCATCCGGGGTCACTGGAGTCAATCCCAACTGTCTGCTGCTGACGAGAGGCAGGTCTCCAGTCCGTCTCAGGACCAACACATAGAGACACAAACATTCCTAATAATTAACCTGACTGCGTGTCTGGGCTGTGCAAGGGAGAGGAAAAACATGCCAACTTCCACCACAAGCCCAGTAGCTGAGGCAACATTTTAAAAGTATATATACATATTTACAGTATACATATATATGTAAAACAGGGGAGAGTTTTTAATATCTGCTGAAACAGGAACTGAGGGAAAGGCAGCAGCACCAGAGACAGGCCGGGCAGCAATCTGAGTGAGGACAGCAGCTTGTTGGAGAATCCTATCTGCTGCTGGAAGTCCTGCATGAGCTGCTGCTGGGAGCGAGATAATGCTTTTGTCCCTTCTCCAGGCTCCCTGTCTGTTTCTGCTAAAGCAGCCTGGCCCATTTACGAGGCAGGAGGAGAGTGGTGGCGGCGGCTGCCGGGGCGGAGGGATGGATGAAAAGATTGAGGGGTGGGGGAGCGCCGGATTCTGGCCTCAGGCACCCAACAATGTCATGCTGCCATGATTCATGTGCTGGCGTTTCATGCCCCGTGTGCACGTAGCTGTGAGTCAGTGGGTCACTGCATGTAGCAGCCACCAACACGCCCTCATCAGTGGTTGAGACGCCAAACGAGGCCAAGAGAACACGCATTAACACCAGGCGGAATATGAAGGAATAGTCAGTGGATCAAATGAACAACAGCAACCGTCTGTAAAGAGACCTCTGCAGCAGTGATGCAAAGCTGCACACGCGGCGTCTCTGCTGCTGCCTCTCACTGGAAACTCCAGAACAGGGCGGTTCTGTGAGCTTGACTCTAGACGTGAGGCAAACTCTGGATCTGGCACCAGGCTCTGGGTCTGTAGCACCGCATGTGGAAGTGCTTTTGTCCTGGAGGAGATCTAACATTAAGAAGAACAATGGTGGCGAAAGCGGCCTTTGCACAAGGATGAAGGAGCTGGAACCAAGCGCATTACTCTTCATTTGTGTCGTACAAGTTGCCAGGAAGCATATGGTGGAAAAACAACAAGCCACAGAATTATGATGAATATTATGTCAAAGCGGAACAAGCTGCATGCATATGATTCTTACATTGTGCTTCATTCATAGTGGATTAAATTACCGCCGCTGCCAAATTAATCAAATTTCCTTTCAGATTTTCTCGCATGAGTCTTTTACAGCATGTCCCATTTTACACAAATATTTAATAAGCCCATGTTAAAGAGTCTGACCTGCACAAGCAACTGCAGTCAGTCTGCGCAGCCAACACCCTGGACTTAAGTCAGGGTTATCATCAAGTCCATCCAGCAGCCTGAAAGCTAATATCAGAGTCTCCAGGGTGCAGATAAGCACGGTTTTCCTGGCGTGAGGCCTCCTTCTGGTCCCCAGAGTGGAGGTTCAGCTGTCCTCTAAAGCCTGTTTTTACTTCTCCCCTCTGCTGTTGTCACAACATTTTCATTACATTGCAGCTTAAGCCCTTAATGACCCCCTTCTAAGACTAAACACGAGGTCAAACAGGGTGTTGCCTGCACACAAAGAGGAGCTGAGGAGCACGGAGGCTCACGGTGACCTTCAAACGCCTCTTTGCCAACTCAGAAATTAGCAGTTCCTCCACAGCAGAGCAATCCTTCATGTCCGGCCAAGGCAGCGTTTACTGGGCTTTTGTTGCAAAATGAAAAACAATAAAAATTCCCCCCTTCTACACAACTCTTTGTGCATGGCCTCCAAAGTTGTTTAACTTTAATGCTCTGTAAAACAAAGAGTAATCAGCCTTAAAGAGAGTTAAAGTCCAGGTTTAATAAGTCGAGAGGCTCTGCAGGTGTTGCTGTTATTCACTGTGCAGCTACTGCACCCGTGCAGGTAGTCAGTGATCACGCCCACAAAACACCCACACACGCACAAAACACCCACATGTCAAAACCTGCTCCTCCAACCACACAGTCGCCCGCTGCTCGCACACCCTGCAGGTCAGATCATCAGTTAGTTCCTGGGTCGTTTGTCTGGATACTGAAACTCTTCAGGAAATTATTTTATGGAAGCAGCTGAGGCAAATAACCTTTTAACAGCTGAGGAAAAATGCAACATATGTCAAATTAGTGGCCGAATTCCTGCAGAGACAGTTGGACCATGTGTTGCTCCAGCTATTTAAATCCAGTGATAGCTATGCAGATAAATGCTGCTAAAATCCCAAGGTGACTGGGGAAAACGCCAAGACTTCCACTTTTATTAAACTACAGAGATTATGAGGACTTTTGAACCAGGATTTGTTGTTGACTTCAGATCACACAGACAGGGAGCAGTGGCCCAGAGGACGCCTCCCCACAATTAGCTCAATAATTATCCATATAAACCGCTTGTGCTGCTCCTGCTGTCTCTTTGTGTGCGGTAGGGAGACGTTGGGTTGCTGCTGTCTAACTTCGTCTCCATTGGTGTCAGTCTACGTCCTGCTCTCTGGCTGCTGGTTGAGCCGCTGCCAGCTCTGTGGTGCTGGGTTCAGCAGAGAGACGAGCGAGCCCAGTCCGGAGCAGGCTGGGATTTTCCGGGTTTGACACTGGGTTCCACATTAAATGACTGACGGTTCCATGGCCCGCGTTGGGCCGGTTTCTGAGTGGGATTCGCTCGTTTACGCCGCCAGAGAATGGGTCGGGTGTCGGCGTATGGACACGCGGAGAACAGAAAGCGTCTTCATTGGTGGAGATTTATTCCCCTCTTTGGACGATGTGAAATAAGACGAAGTTAACAGCAGCATTTGTTTGTGGCACTATTAGGATCGTTGAAAGGAGAATTTGGGATTTTCCACAACATTCCCAAACATAAGGGCGCGGTTGAAACCGAACCATCAGGCTGCAGCTCGACTGTTCTGATTTGGGTTTGGAGGTGTTTTGGGCACCATTTTGCCCGAGACCAGAACTCACAGTACACAGCCCTGTCTTGTGGTCTGTGGTTTGCTGATGGGATGAAGCAAAGCCTGGATCACAGCCCACAAAACAGGCTTCACAGCTGCCAATCACGTTTTCCCAGACACTGACACAGCTCTGTCTTCCAGACGATTAAAAGCAGCCATGAACTACACATCACGTGTTTTTGTAACAGCGTCAGACCAAACAGGGGCTGATGGCCGGTGGTGTTGATGCCAACAGAGTGGTTCCTCCAGTCTTCCTCCACTGTGGCCTCAGTAATAAACACAATTACAATTATCACCTAAATATGACAATATTGACAGTAGGTGAGAATATACATTTTTAGCATTTTTAAACAGCAATGTTTCAGCGTCTTAGACATTTCTGATGCTGATAAGAATTCTTCACACACATACCTCAGAGCACCTGCTCCCAGGAACCCCCACCCGTCTGAACACTCTACCTGTTAGCGGTGCCCCCCCCCCCAGACGAGGAGCTCGCCTTTCACTATAACAGTCCCTCTCAGCCTGTTGGCCACGGCAGCAGATGTTACATTGGCCTGTTCACGCAGACATGCTTGATCCAAGATGATTGGCCGTAATTATAGGCTGTAAGCTGATAGTGGGGGAATAGGCAGGCTATTGAGATGTCAGTGTTTATGAATGCACTGTCACGAGCGGAGCCTCAACAGCGCGAGGGTTCGTGGAACGAGGGGAGGTAGCTGTGATTTTAATGGGAGCACCTGGAGAAGGGCACAGTGGAAGGTTTGTCAGTGGAACAGCAGGTGAGTCACTAAAACCCCAAAGAATTTCTGAAATTCTAAAAATAATATTACAAACAATTCCATTGATGGAAGTCTTTCTTCATTTTCTTGTATGTCCCTAATATATGTTTGTTTTTATAGACTTTAAAGCGCGCAAGTGTCACAGCTGAACCAGGAGGGTTTTACTAATGAAGTCAGTTCAGCTAAACTGGTAACAAACAAAAAAAACTATGGAATAAGAGGAAGAGAGAGAAAAGTGCTAGAGAGGCAGAGGAAAATCAGAGGGCTGAATGTTGGGAGGCACCTAATTGTCTACTGCAGCGTGTAATGACAAGCTTTACTTCACATCAATCTTTCATTATTAAGAGCTATTTCTGTCCAGATGCAGTAGGAAAAGCGATTCATCCTGAACACGGCGCTGAATTAGGAGGAGACACTCGGCTGTTTACCAACTAAACAGGAAGCAAAGGCAAACGGGACTGAATGTTAAGTTTCTAGGTTCTTTGCAATTCAGGTTTTTCTCTGACTAAATTCATAAAAAATGTATTAATTGTAATAAATTAGATACAATTACATGAGATGAGATGAGATGAGATGAGATGAGATGAGATGAGATGAGATGAGATGAGATGAGATGAGATGAGATGAGATTGGATGTTTGAAGGAATATTAGGAGCAATAATTTGATAATTTTATTCATATTTCTTTTCAAATATTCTTATTTCTTTTTCACTGTAACAACTCCACTTTCAAACTATTTCAGCTGTTCGCTTTACCTTTGAGAACACTGCCCCCTATCTTTAAAAACTATATAACCCAACTGTCTGAGCTTCAAAGACCTCTGCTGCTACGGAACAAATATGACAGATGACACACGAGAGGAGGGAGCTTAAGTGAAACTTTTAATTAAAACCCATTGCTCCACTTTGTATGTGTTGCATATTGCACTGCCCCATTCATCAGCTATTAGCGTGAACCAGTGAAACATTGAAATTGCTGCGATTGGCGCCAAGGCCGGTCAGCCATGGAGATGAGAAGGAGGACGATCAAGAGAGGGAAAATACAGAAGAGAGAGAGAGAGAGAGAGAGAGAGAGAGAGAGAGAGAGACGTCTGTGAGGATTTGACTCATCTCCATCCCTCTAATAACCCACTGGATAAAATATGCTTTGAGTGGAGATGATTACTGTACCTCTTTACTCTCTGTATTTATCCCCACTACCACCAGCACCTCCTCCACTCTTCCTCTGTGCAGCTCCTCTCCCTCGCTTTCTCCCTCATCCTCTCAGTGAAAATAAGCCTCAGTCTCAGTGATGATGTTCACTCCTCAAAGAGTCCCGAGGAGATTAGCACTTCGAACTCGCGCGGCTCAATTTAAACGTCAGCTCTCTCTTAACTTTCAAAGGTGAAGAAAGTCGCATGACACCAAAAAGTTCGCCTCAAGCAGCTGGAATTCAACAGACTCCAGCTGAAACCTGATTTAACGTGATAAATGCAGTTCAGATCAGTGGTGATGTCCATTTACACAGCACATACTGCCATAGAGAGCAGAGCAGTATGTGCAGCCCATCCGTCAGACTGTTTTCCCAGCTGTCGCAGGCACGCCAGGCATGAGGAACCACGAGGAGTGACGGATCCGTATCCCCTGGGATTAGCATGCAGAAGACATCCTGGTGCTGAGCAGGAGCGGATTTAAAAGCACTTTGCCGATAATAATGTGACTCTGAAGTGGAGGAAGACACGCAGGACGAGACCCTTTGGGGAAGAAAGTGCACGGCCGGAGGAGGAAAAACACAAACTTCATCCCCGTCGCTTTGAAGTGGAACCACCTGCTCTCCCTTAAAACAACTTGTCCGGCTTTTTAGCCGCGCGCTCCAGCACGTGCTCACGTGGAGAACTGTTTCATGTCCAGAGGAATTTTGCGAACGTGTCGTTTTATGTGGTCGCGTTCCAAACGTTATAGCTTTATAATCGGTTCACGTTATGACACTTGTTTCTTATTTGATTGGAGTAGAAGCTGTTGTATGAAAGTTCTACATAGGCGACAACTGTCAATGTCGTTCCCACCTTAAACCTTCATGTGATGTAAATATTTGAAGGAACTGCTGCTTTTCACAGTAACCAAAGCTCTCTGTTGTGTCCGTCCAGACGTCTAAATCGCAACGCGGCGCCCGTCGCTCAGACAGACATTCATCTCCGCAGGCATCAGAAGCAGCCGAGCCGTCACGCCACAGGTGGAGGACACACCGTGTAATGGAACCTTTGTCATCTCTCCCGACCATCTGCCTCACTTTCTCCCCTCCAACGGCCACTTGTTGTCGTTGCTGAGGAGCCACAATGGGCGGTGGTTTTGTGATGAACCCCGAGGGGCGAAGGCACTGATTTAAAGTCCCATTACCGTCACAATGCAGGACTGCAGGAAGGACGGCTGAGGTGCGGCGCTTCGCTGGCTCCGAGCACAGATGGTGCTTTTTCACACACTAAACGCCCTGCGTGCCGACACTGTTAGACAATAAGGGTGAAAGTGTGCGATGCAACAGATTGGTGTTTTTCTCTTCCAGCCAGTAGATAAACGTCTATCTGCTGTGATGAAAACAGACAGAACGCTGTAATATTCTGCACCACTGAAGTGGAAAATGGAAAGAGGTTTAAAATTAACACGTTACATCAGAGTTAAAATGCAGCTGTCATTAGTATGTGGAGACTCTTGTAAAAGGACAGGACTTCTGTTGTGGCCGATTGTTTTGACTCTTTGCCCAATCTGCCCCGTGTCTGCGCTCTCCACATGCGAGCTGTCTCTGAAAAGGCAGCGAGCCGCGTGGGGCCGGCGACCGGGTCCGCTCGGGTCGCGCGGCCCTTTTCATCTCTCCATGCGGCCGTTACGGCGGGTCAGAGGGTGAAGGGCGGCGCGGTGGCAAGGCATGCTGGGATACGCGCAGGGCGAGGCCCTGTCCTGCTGCCGCTGGCGGAGCTGCCGGGTGGACGCGACCCGTTGCTGGGTCCCTGGCAGCTGCTCCGGCGCCGCGGGGAAACCGACCCACGGGCATTAGTTCTGCTCAGACCCGCGGGACCTTATTCAGCACCGTCGCTTTAAGTCTTCATCTGTATTCAAATGGACTTCCACTAATAAGAAGGTTTTAACTTTTCTAATTGGATGGAAATGGAATAGATTGACTTGTGTTGGTTTTAAAGGTTGCACGTTATCTGAGAGGCACTTATATGTAAAGTGTTGCACTCACACAGGAATCTGGTGCCTTTAAGTAAAACTTGGCGGTTTCCCTCCTTCTCCGTGAGCCACGCGCTACGGGGGAACTTTCCAGCAGCAGGATTACAGATGCTGAGTCTGACACGCACCAGCATGACGAGCCGCTGGGATAAAGTCCCACTGTCTCATTCCTGCTCCGCTTTCCCAAGAATAAGCCAAGTGACTGGTGGGAATGCTGCTGTGTCAACACAGATTTCTCCGACCATGGTTCGACCAGTGTGCGCTGACGCATTTTCACATCTGTCAGTATTTTTGGAAGCCGTCACGATTCTGATTTTATATAAATACGGCTAACCTGTCACCATTTCCCTGTCTGCTCCTGCTGTCATCCTCCATAGGTTCAATCTGCAGCCCAACGCGCTGCCACGAAGCCAATGAGACAAACAGAGAAACGCTGAATCAGGTGGAAGCAACGCGCTAATTCTGATAAAGCTGAGGACCACGTTGCCAACGGAGGCAGCATTAACAAGTTAAAGCCTTGACCTTAGTATGTGCTGAGCTCACACGGTGAGCGGGGTAATGAAAAAGAACGGAGCATCCTCTAAAACACCAGTCAGCTCATGGGGCACGAGGCCCCAGCTGGCGTGGAGGCAATATGAAACACATAAACCCTTCAGATATTAATGACTCTGTCGAGCTGAAAGCCTCCGATGTTATTCGCTGATAGCCGCTAAATGTCCCTGAGTACTGGGAACACAACATTATAAGCATTCATATAAATATCCCCTCAACACTGCCTGTCCTTGAGGTTCCCATGAAAATAATAAGAGGTGGGCCTCCTGTAACTCAATACCCACATATTGCCTGCAGTGGTGGCGCCAAGAGATGAAATGAAATCAGAACAAGGTGATGACAATGATGCCACTTGTGGTGGAGAGGCAGACTTAAGGATCCGTTCCCCTCATGTTTCATCCCCTCCTCCACTGTCCCTCTTTAGCTTCCACTTGGCGAGCCTTGACATTGCGATAATGCTGGTAATAACAGTGATCAAAAACCAGCGCACAAAGCGCCTCGGCGACGGCAATCATCGCGGCCATAAAAGAAAATGGAATCAGGTTAATAACACAATCTCCATCCACAAGCTCTAATTAAGATGGCACGAAGGTCTCGTTCATAAAAGACAACAAGAACAACAAGACAAAGACAACAACAACGTTTGTTTGTTTGAGTAAGGTGGTGTCCTTTTCTTGTGCCATAGTTTGTGTTTCTGATGATATTCAACAGGGGTCAAAGCTGTAGTCCTCAGGTAGTTAATGTGAATGAAGCTTGATACACTAGTGTTGATGTGCTCCTCCTCTTAACCCCGTCTCCATCGCAGCCGTCCCTTCAGCAACGCCGGCTTCTCCTTCAGCAGCACGCTATCCACGCATGGGGGGCAACAAAAGGCCGCCCGCCCCTCATCGTCAGGGGGCTTGTCCTGTGTTTAACCCTCAAGAGCCCCCGACAGACCAGAGTCGCGCCGAGCTGGTGTCGGGTTTCTGGGATGAACGGGTAACTTGGACCTCATGCCTCATGGGAGAGATGACAGTGAAACGGGATGGGCCCAGCAGGTTCTTGATTTCATGACATGGCTTGAAAGGCTTTGGAAACACTTCTATGTTATTTAACTGTGTGAGAATGCAACCGAACCAATGAACAAACACTATATTCATTCATTCATTCATTCATTCATTCATTCATTCATTCATTCATTCATTCATTCATTCATTCATTCAAACATGTAAAAGCAGTTGAAATACCAATCAGCTTCCAATTTACCTGGTACATGCTTGAACAGAGTAGGAAGAAGTTAGATTATAGTTCTACCCCTTTAAACATTTTTTTAACATTTAGGAACTCTTTAAACTATTAAATTACATCACTGATTGTTGTTTCAGAATAAATTATGTCAAAAATGTAGAGAGTGTCTTGGATTCTTTGCCTCACATGTGGTTCTACTTCAATATAAATATGTCAGCGCATTTATATAAATATGTAATTTCACTGGTAGAAAGTGGCTCCAGTGAAGGCTGTTGACACCGTGGTCTGTGGTTTATTACTGTGATTCTGGAAAAAAAGCTCTGCTGGATATTTAGTGTATTTTTTATCGCTTTCAGCAACACTGACAAAATGCCATTCACCTCTTTTGTTCTAGGATAGTGGCACAAACCTCAGAGGTACATATTTCAAAAAGAAATAATAGAGGTGCTGTAAGTGAAGGCAAACCGAGATTGTGGCAAGTATTAAGACACTTGATAGTGGATAATTCCCCAAAACCAGGTCAGACTGGGGAGAAAATTGCTTGTTTGACTGAATGGTTGACCATCAACACCAAACACAACATTCTCCACTCGTCGCAATCCCACTGCTGCATGTTACTATGAGACCTGTAGCATCTCTTTCCAAATGTCACTCATGTAGCTATTTTCTCAGCAAAATAGGGGCTAAGAGGAGGAATTAGTGTGGAATTATTCTGGGATGTTGCGCTCACTCCGAAACCTCCCTGCCTGATATTAAAAGCAAAAGCCAATGTGAAATTATGGGTGACAGACATAAACAGAATGGTAAACCCAGACGGGTGCAGTATTTGAATTGGATCTGAATCGCCTTCACACAACGCTGGGAAATCCCACCTCTGGCCAGTTACACGGCACAGCCATCAACTCAGGCAATGAATAAGAAAGGAGGTGTTGAGCTCTAATATCCCACGTCTGGGACCAACGCCACTCTGAGGCGACAGTGACAGCCAAGTTAAACAACAACGCTACACTCTGCATTAGCCACTACTGTTAAAGCCACTGCCGAATGTCAAACAGCGTCTTCTCTCCTATGGAGTTACAAATGATTCCACACTTTTTGTTAATCTCACATCTCAATTATTGCAACTGCTCCTTCGCAGACGCCTAAACCCAACAAACTGCCTCGTGTTTGTGTGAAGAATTTGAATCACTGCAGGCCACAGACCAGGCCACGACCATGTTATTCTCACACTATGTACTTTTTTATTTGCTCTCATTCAGCTTAACACACATTTGTGTTTGTGTCTGTAGTTTGTTTTCAAAACCAACGGTACTCGTGTCACAAGTGACAGTGAATCTCACCTACGCAGTCGCTGTGAGCCCCACAGCCTGTAGTTTTACCATCACACAGTAAGAGCCGGGAAGCAGAGATATAATTCATAACTCATTTACAGCCTGCCTCATAAGATCTGGATGACTCAGAATTTATGACAAGCCATTATTCTTATTAGACATGTAAAAGAAGGCATTAGCCCACGCCAGGCATTAGTAAAATTCACTTAACCTAACAAGAGGGAGGCTTGGGAGGAGAGGTGGGGGTGGAGGGTAGTTATATTTAATCAGCAGGACAAGGTGATGGCGCAGTGCCCGATTTCATAACTAGTGTGAAATGTCCTTAGTTCATGGATGTGACTCACTGTAAAAGAAGGGTGAAACTAGGTACAAGATGATATTTTAAACTGATTCCTGCATGAAAAACCTGATATTTATGTTGAACAGCTGATTGCGTGCAAAGGAAGACATGCAGAAACCCGCCACTGCACATCAGACATAATTCCATTCTTCCATTGATGATTTAATGCTGCAAGACAAAATAAAATAAACAGAGTCAAGGAGCTATGATCCCCTGTTGGAATGCTTCATGTGGATCCTAATACTGCAAGGCCGCTTTAGGAAACCCGGCTGTCCCAAGCAGCGTCAAATCCCACATGGGGAACCCGGGAAGAGCGAAGAGCCCGAGCTACGGTTCCTTTGATTTTCATTTTCAATGACACGGTTCTCACGTAACCAGATAACTGTTGCTGCCTCTGCCAGACAGCTGGACCAAGCCTGAGCTAAAGGAGGGAACAGGTGGGAGAAAACCACCTCATTGGAGGAGGAACTGCTCACACGTTAGTAAAAAAACAAGACTAAGAACACCAGGTTGGTGGATACGTAGATGTCCTGGAAGCTTGGTAGAACAATCAGACAAACAAAATGCTCAAAACGCTAACAAAAGCAATGAATTGAATTGTGTTTTGTGACCACACAGCTGTGTAACCTCTGGGCAGAGTGTTAATTCATCAGGATTGCAGCTATCAACTGCATCAGTTCCTCCATAAGTGAGCATCGCCTCCTCATGGGCACTGTTTTGAGAGATATCCCCAAGGGGTAAACACCATTAAGGAATATGGATTCCATCCCACTCATGGCATTATCGAATCCACCAAGAATCAAATGAACATCTGTCGTTGTTTTACTTCTGTTTACTAGTGGCATAAAAGCGTTGAAAGATTCTTTAAGCACAAAGACGTACATATTTTTCTGACAAAATGTGAAATTAAGGCAGAGTCGATGAAGTGATGTGTTTTCCCACTGACAGAGTCTCATGGCTTATGGCTTTGCGTTGTGATATACGTCCATCATCTCCAGCAGGCTCCAAATCCAGATCTCCTCATTGATCCCACACAAAAACAAATGGCAATCTCCAACAGTGCATCCCAATGCTTCATCCTGCCCAATCCATTAACCCCTGTCAGAAATCCCCCACACTGAAGATGCAGAGCAATGACGTCCCACTGACAGGAGGAATGAGGGAAGGAAAGAGCTGTGAGAGAAACAGTGAAGCAAAGAGAGACAAGGGGAACGTACAGCTCAATAATGACAAAGTTTGAGTATAAATCCCTCACTAGTTTATGCCTTTTATAATCTATAAGCAGGTATTAAAAGCACTTGCATTTAATGAGTGACGTTTGTGAAGTCAGTCACGTGTGTCCAAGTCCATCCATTATCTTTACTGCTGATCCTGCTGAGGGTCGCATCCTGGAGCCTTTCACAGCAAGCCATTAGGGGAGAGGCTGGACAGGTTGCCAGACAACTATTCACACATATGGACCATTTACACTGACCAGTCAACCTAATCTGCATGTCTTTGGACGGTGGGAGAAAACTGAAGGTCACAGCAAACCAATGTAGGCACAGGAAGTAATAGTTTGCAACGAGCAAGAGGTAGAAGCAGAGTTTAGTAGTGGTTCTACTCATCCTCTGTGCCAAAGACATCCTAAATGTGCAAAGCGACTTGGTTTCTCTGTGATCAGCACCCAGGAGGCGGTAGATGAGGTCACTGACAGGCCTAGAGTCCACACCACTGTTATGACTCTAATCTAACAGCAGACCTCGTCACACGGCGTAGAAAGACCCCGCTTGTCCACCAGGACCTGTGCATTTTGCACAGTTCAGACCACAGTCGTCTAAAGTGAGGCTATAATGAGGCCTTGAATTGGACAGTGCTTTCCTGGCTTACTGGAAAATGGCAGCACCAGCGGCCACCGTGCGTGCCAGCAGGTTGGGGGGAGGCAGCAGGTCTTCATTAAAGCCGAACCGCAGAGCGAGGAGGAAGGAGACCTCACTCTCCCTGTTCTCTCTGGGGCCGTGCCGGCTTTGTCAGCCCTTCTTTGTAATTACAACACCCCCCCTCCTCCTCCCACTGTAATTAACAGCAATAGAATGCATGTTGTAATTCAGCCTCCTGCTTTGTCATGCTGATACATTTCTGCGGCAGCGCTGATGTTGGGTGGGCCGCTTTCATGCTGCTGCAGTGCTTTTATCACCACGCTCCTCAGTCTACTAGAAAATACAGTATATAATCAATCAGAACGAATTATTGATGAGGGAGTTAAACAAAAGTTTGATCCTGACACTGATTGGAACTCCTGCGTCTGAGCCACCAATGGTTAAAAGGTCAAGGCGGGTCTTAGTGGGTCAAAGCCATCTGGGGTCACCAATGTCACCGTTCTGTGGAGGCCTTGTTAGTGCATCACTAGTCTGACGCTTAAATTGCTTCCAGCTGTACAAAAGTAGGTGCAGCCCCAGGTCATACAGAGCGCTGAGCTGCTAAAGGACAGCAGTCAGAGGTGAAACGGGAGTGAAGACGGGCTGTGATGTGCCTCAGTAGCATAGATGCTTATCACACTTAAAAATAAAACTCTCTGGACTGGCTTCCAGATAATCAAAAGAATCTGAATCTATATATCTATATATATGCTCATCAGCTCTTCTCTGTTGACAGGTCAGGACACCGATGGCTGAGCGAGCGTTTGATGCTGGGGCGTAGCGGTGCCAGCGTGACTCCGTCCTGGCCACTATAAGGGGCCTGTGTTTTGTATACCCTGGCAGTCACACTGGCTGTAGGTTCATATGTATAAAACCTACCGCCGGCCTCCAGCAGCTCCAGCTACCAGCTCCCAACCCGGCTGTAACTGGATGGTATTTTTACCCTGTTTGTCCAAAGGCCCTTGGCGCACAGAGGAGGAGTGAGAGAGGGATGAGTGGCAAGAAAAATGAGCCATCATCGACGCACATTTGTGTCACGCAGTGTCCGACGTGCTGCGTAATGTATGAGAGCACTTACGTCTGTGACACGACGGGGCATCCATCACGTTCCTGCTCAGTCCGTTGGAGAAGGATTTCAATGCGACACCTGAACTAGGCCATTGTTCTACGCCTCAATGCAAATTATCATGCGGTCTGGATTTAATGGTGGAATAAATTGGTACTAGTGAGTCCAGACAAGAACGAATTGCAGCTTCCATTGGTAATTTTACATGTATAGATTGAAAAACGCATTCTTAGATTTTATCCTGTGGCCTGTTTACACATTTACACACAGTGTGGCGTTACTGCCACCTTGATGAGAAAAGGTATTAAGTCCTTCAGACACGGGGTCAGAGTTCAGGGTCAGAGTGGAGGCGAGTGCACCCCGACCTAATCTCATCTTATCACCCACATGTTGCTGCAGGAAACAGAATCTGTGGCCAGAATCCTTTCTAATCATGTCTGAGTCCAGATCCTATGTCAAATATGGAAAACAGGGGTGTTGCATTCAGGGACTCAGGGGGGACTGGCAAAGTTTGCTTTTAAGCCACATGTGGCCTGTGAGCCTCTGTTTGAACAGGCTATTCATGCTCCACCACATTCATTAAAGAGTAAATTTACAAATAAGCATCGACTTGTGCGTCTCAGAGGGGAGCAACCAATAGGTTTACTCACTTCAAATGATCCTGAACCCACAGCGCTGGACACGGTTATCAGCTACAGGTGATGACGCTTCCCGTTGGTCTGGTGTGGACTTTGCCCGTTCTGCACAGCAGCTGTCAGATCTGTGAGGAGGAGCACACGATGAGCCAGGAAACATGAGAATTCCTCCTCTGTCACTCACAGTTAAGCTTAAGGCCAATGAAATGAATGTACAATGAACAGCTCAAAGAAACCACTGAATTTAGTACCACTTTGTATTGTTTTCAAATGTTTCATGTGACATAGCGCTTTAATTAAATTTAATAAAACGTAACATTCTGTTTACAGGTCAGATAACAATTACGTGTACAATAGGGAAATGTATTTAATCGCATTTAAGGTAGATTGAGTACAACTACTACTAAAACTACTACTACTGACAGCGTGAAACAGGCTGTTGGTGTCAGCAACACAGTGAGCTTGGACCCAGCTTTCATCAGTCTGCAGCAGTTAAGCTGTTACAGCTGGCTGATGTTAGCATCCTGCTAGTTAAGCTAACACATTCAAGCAGCATTTAGGCTGCACTATCGCATATTTGGTAATTGGTAAATAACAACCATACATAAAAGTATCATATTGTGTAGGATAATTAATTACCTTATTTGCGACAACATTGACTTTGTAGGAGACTTCAATAGTATTAAATGTGCTATTATCATTCCCAGCATGCATTTCAGCGCGAGGCGCTATAGATGATATGTGTGATATAGGTATAAAACACAAACTACAGTGCAATGTTCCAACTAGCTTCTCTCTCTCTTTGGGGTGTTTTTTCCTACTGACGAATAGAAGGTCACAGAGTGATTGAGCAGCTTCCCAGAATGTAGAAATAACAAAAAATGCTATTGGTTCACCAGTAATATGGACTTTATATCTGAATGTTTACATTGTTTATTTAGCTAGCGGTTAGCTTAGCACTTACCGTTCGTCGCTCATAATTTACCTGTACTAGCTAGCATGCTAGCACATACATGTATGTATCAGATTCCTTAGGATAGTAGCTTTCAGTTGAGCCATATTATCATATATCATTAGGTTTGGATAAAGTATCGTAGAATTAGAGCCGCAAATGGGTCGTGGGCTAACATTAGCATCTAATGATAAAGATTTTTTTGTTTTTTACTGGGACTGTGTTTTATACACCCAAAAGACATTCATGTAGTGCTGTAGCCCTTTTTTACTGTTTCATTTGATGTGAGACATGTCTTTACTCTGTCAAAGGGATCCAGTCTGGCCCATTTCTCACATATATGAGAGGACTGGGAGGTCTAATTAATAACGTTTTATGTCGCTGCTATGTGTTTATGCTCGCTGTTATGCTGCTGTGATTTTTACTTCCTAAAACTATTTTCTTCTGGTAATAATGAAGTTGATAAAATCTGAAGTGTATGTCATTTCATACTAATCCATAAAAAGCTATTTATAAAATTGCTCTCTGTCGGAGGAAGCACTAATCTCTTCTGTAAATGGCTCAACATCATTTCCCAGTGTCCTGGAATTTTTTATTACAGCTCAGAGACTCAGTGCTAATTAAAATAGACCTGTGTCACTTCAGCCGTCTTTACGTACTGTGTTGTTATGCATAGGTTCAGGGTTTTCTCTAAAAATAAACATAGAGCTTTATTTTCAGTGGTAGCAGCATATGGTGACTATTACAATAAATATCTGATCCATGAATTATTACAGCATGTCATGGGCGATGTGATACAGCACAGGCCGAACACAGAACAGAAGTAGGTAGTAAGTAGGTTATGAAATTAAGAGGTTGTTTAGAAAACGTACTATCAGTCTGTTCTTTTTATGATTTTTAGTTCATTTATTACACTAAATATGAATGCTTTAAATGAGCAACTACCCAAGAGTCCTTTTCAGACAAGACTTGCATTGATTTAGTCATTGGAGAATTAAAACAAGCAAAGAGAAGTGAGCAGTAAAGTTGTCAGACGTAATGTGTGACAGTGACAGTTATGTACAGTATCTATGAACTGTGCTATGGTGAAATCTCAAATTAATATTGTGTTGTTTGCTCACATAGCAAAGTGTCATCAAACCAAACCAGAGACGCAGGAGCTGTCGGAGCTGCAGCTGCTCCCTTCCTTCTCTTGCTCTGTTTGTTGTTGCTTCGGCGCTGATGAGATCAGCGTGGATTACAGTTGTCTGACAGCCCCGCACCACAAATCTGCCCCGGCGCTTCCTGCGGCGCTGGGACCCGGTCAAGGTGCAGTCTGAGAAAATGAAACTAAATTTATGATTCTTTACACATCAGTCTTTTTATGCAGCGCCTGCAGGAGAGATAATGAAACCCGACCTGGTTTTCCAGTTCGTTGTGGTTCGGTCCGTCTTCTGCTGATTAGCATAGCATAGTTTCATTACTTTTCAGCTCACACAGTAGCACCTCCTGCAGTAAACCACTCTGCCATGGGAGTAACTGATGTTTATTCACGATGAAGTGTATTTGTGTGACTGTAAGGGCAGGGACACGCACTGATTGGGGGACTGACAGGAAAGGCTGCTTCCTGTTCAGACAGTGTGGATGTGCTGATGTGGAACAAGGCCCACGGCGAATCCCTGCTTCTCCGCATGGCTCCCATTATCTCCCATGAGCTGCAACCGGTTCCTGCTTCCTGTCCCGTGGTGGAGCCAGGTAACACGACGTCCCATTGTAACCCAGCTGGAGAGGAGCATCGCGCCGGGTCCCGCCTCCAGCTCTAACGGGCAGGAAGCATTGTTAAAGAACAAAGCAGCTCTGTGTTTTGGAGGAAAATGAAAAAATAAAAACAGCCTGAGCTCGTTTCTCTCATAGAAATTCGCAGCATGTTTACTCTGAAAGCCTCACGTGTAATAAATAAACCAAATGGATTTTAAACATACTGAAGGTTTAATCCAGGTTTTCCAGACAACTGGACTTCATAGGAAAAGTCCAGCTGTTTATTTTGGGTGACTTGCAGAAGAAAAACTCTGCATGACAAAGTGTATTTCCAGCAATTATGTTTGTGTATTTCAATTATCCAAAATGTCAGAAAAGTTTTTCCTGGGCTCCCAGAGGAAATAGGTGATTCAGTTCCACTGTGAAGACAAACAAAGAGGCCGGACTGTTTTGCCAAAAAATGCAAAACAGACACTTTGTTTAAACACTTTGCTGAAAGCACGTTTCTCCCAAATGCACAGCTTGGGCCTGAACAAAACATTTTTCTTTTCATACATCTGACACCGCCGTCCGTCTGCCGCTTGGCTCGGCTTCGCTTGATGCATCTGTTTATGGGAGGGAAAAAACACCTGCATATCTCTCTCCCAGCTGAATGGCTCAGAAGTGCTGCCAAGGAGAACTGGACAGATGTGGGGACTGGAGCTGCAGGAGACAACTCCATCACTCTCCCCACTCGTCCCTGCACATAAATCTCTGTCTATCGCCGCTGCACACGTCCCCTGAATCCCATTAGCGCTGCGTCTGCTGCGAAGGGCGTTGGGAGGCGAGGAGGGAGGCGCCGGCTGCGCTCCCGGGTCAGGAGCTACATGTGTGGTCCGTGGCCCGGCGGATCCTCGCCCGGTGCCGTCGCCACCTTGGGCTAATGATGTGTCTCGTCCTCCAAACGTGCTCTCGCTCCGGCGGCGGCTGAGTCACAGAGGAGGAGCCAGAGGCCACTTCCTGGCGACCGCTCCTGCCCTGCGTCTCCCTTCAACCTCCTCCGGAGCAGAGGAGTGACGTCCACGCGTGTTTACGGATGTGAGCGAGCGGTGATTAGGTTTCTGGGAAAGTTCTGAGCTGTCCGTCTCCTTCGCTGCCTCTCTCTCTGACGCCCACACAAACCTGGACACAATGTTTTGCTTTTAATTGAGCTTAAACATTCGCTGGCGACTCGCTCTTCCTTCGATGCCAAACCCCTTTTGAAAAGAGGTTTTGAACGAGGTGAATGGTGAAATTATTACCAACTGTCCTTTGTGCATTTCCAGCTTTGTGGTTCCTTTGGAATTATTTTACTTGCAGCCCTGTGATGAAGGAAGACTTTCTCTCTCCCGTGTTTTAAAAAGTGGTAAATGCTGATTTTCCTTTTTATTCTGAAGCAGAATAAATAATTTCCTGCCAGATGCACTTATGGGCCTGTGGTTCTGTTTGATGGTGCGTTTGTGAGCCTCTTCCTCTTTCTTTGTTACAGTTTTGTGACTTTGACGACGACATTCTTCACATTATTGAAGAACAGCAACTCGTTACGTGTCCGACCCATTAACCTGTTAATAGCTGCTGGAGGTAACATGGCTGGTGACTTCCTTGACCCGTCACTTGGTGCATATTAAATATTGGACATGAAGGATGTGGCAGTGACAACAAAGGCCTCATTGACTGTGAGAGACAGGGCGGTAATAGGATCCAGGCCGAGCGTTGTTCAGCTGCTCTTTATGGACATTCAGGGCCGATCTCAGCCTTGACCTTCGCCTCAGCGAAGCTGGACCGCGACAATAAAAACACCCCGTGGACTTTGACAGGAGCGTGGATCATTGTGGACTCAGTGGCACCAACGCCTGGCTCAGACGTGTGGCACCTACAAGACTCGTGATTTCGTCCGTTTCCAGAAAAATATTGAAGTGAACACAATTACACGTGACGTCTGTTTCTTCCCGGCACGTTGTTAATGTCACATTAATATCACAATATGAAGGATTTAGTGTAATTAACCGTTTATGAGTTTTAAATAGGACTCGACATCCCGCCATAATTGCGACCTGGAGCTGAGCTCTGTTCTGTCACACAGGATGATTTATAGCAGAAAACCTTCACATCATCTCATCCATCCATCTGATGCTGGGGCGGTTTTTAACCTGCACTCGCGACTCTAATCTCTCTCTAAACTCCCTAAAATCTACAGCTGAGTGAGACGCGGGTCCAGAGAGCACATGTAAATCTCATTAGCCGTATATCCAACTGTCTGAGTTGTGCAATTACCAAATAGTCTATGTGAAATTAATCAGAAAAAGGGCTGGTGTTTGTGCGAGGGGATTAATCTTGTCCTTATTACGCCAACAGCGCGAGGCATTATTCACGAAGCCTCGGTTTCTCACTTCTGCCGACCTGGAATGAGGAATTCGCGTCGGAGCCAAGAGCCAGAGCTTAGTTCTCAACTTCACAGTCCCTGACAAAACAGAGGTGTAATTATGTGGAAATTATTGATATAAACAGACTGACGAATGCCTCCGTGCTGAGTGGGAACGCGCGCTCAGGAGACGTGAAGTGGGAGTTTGCCCTCGAGTGCGTGAGCAAATGAGGGAATAAAGCAGATTTAGTTTGAGCAGAAGAATGAGAGAAACTGCAGCTCGCAGCACAATGCGCTCGACTCTGAAGAAGCAGGAGTGGGGGCGATCGCTCGTCCTTCCTCCACAGATGAGAAGAAAATAAAGTCTCCAGCGAGAAATACTGACGACGTGGAGGTTAGAAGCACTTGAAACTGGTCGTAGCACTTAATTCAATCCACACGGCTCTCAGGAGAAAAGCTCGGTGCCAAACGCAAATGTGCCTGGCAGCGCGGGGAGCCTTTAACGGCTCCAATCCATTACACGGCCTCATAAACGTCCCGGGGAACATACACATCATCTCAGAGCGAGGACTCATCCTCGCCCGTGTGTCCACAAGCAGAGCTTTTACCACGCGTCGGTGAAAGTGAAGCCAGACTGAGCTTCACCAGCAAAGTGGTTTTAATTAGCGCGTTTTCCTGTCATAACAGCAGAAGGAACGCAGGCCTCCGTCGTCCTGCTCACATTCAAACCTGTAACGAGCACCCACAGCCACGACGCTCGCCTCTGATTGGTCAGATCTGCCCCCGTCTGTCTTTGATGCGCGCCGCGTCGTTCGTCTGTGCTGTGACTGACAGATAGAGTCCTGCTGTGAAGGGGGAGGTGGGCTCCGCTTCCAACCAATGTCAGAGGCAGGTACAGGCTTTGTCCCGCATCAAAGGTGAGATATGACCCTCATTCATGACTTATTACATAAATGATCACGCTCAGCAACCAGCAACAAGTCCGGCAGAGACCCAGGAATTAGTCACATCCACTCCAGAAGAAGTCACACAGGAGGCGGCCGTGACCTCGTTGACCTTTGCCTCCCACTCTGTCACAGCCCTTCAGCCGTTTCCATCAGGAGGAGGTCAAAGCAAACAAACCGACGCTTTGCCGTCGCACAGCAGACAACGGGCAGGTTCCTCATTAAGCTTTCATAATAAATGATGTCTTTTTAATGATGACCTTCAAACATGGGAGGAATAATTCAGGAGAAGCCCCGACATGACATAGGTTTCTTCTGAGGGGATGAAATCAAACAGACCTTCAACATCAAGTTCCTGTTAAACAAACTCCAAGTCGCCCTTTTCTTCCTCGCTAATTTTATTGTCTCTACATCTGTTCAGCGTAATTCATAAAGACTTCTTGCCTTTTTTTGCGGGACGCTAAACTTCTCATTCTGGCTTTTACTGGGACTTTTATAGGCACACCTGGAAAATGCCCTGCACGGGTCACATGCTGCAATGGTAACGGCAGCAGCCTCCTGGAATCCTGAAGCTGTGACTTCATGTGGACCCGACGCCTCCACGTCCGCGCTCACATTTATCCTCACAGGCTCCACAGGCAGACTGCGCGTGAGGAGGCCGGTTTCTCTTGGCTTTTGCTTGAGTCGGGGTCATGACGGCGCTGCTGGACCTCTGCCTCAGCGACGGCACGTCAGGACGGCTCCGAACGCGCTGAGATGATGCGCGCACGACGTGGACGAGGCGGACGAGCGCTGAGTCTGGAAACACTCCACACGGAGCTCAGTTAGTTCATGTAAAAATACTAATTTTCACATCCATCACACTGTTAAAGCTCCAAGAGCAGACAAAACAAACAGAGGCAATATGAAGTGCAGCGCTAATGGCTGCTCCATTAATCTCAGCGACGTGCAGCTCTATTCATCAGCGCTCGTTGTCATCACCATGTGCACTGTATTAGCTCTGGTGTCGCGGTCGCTGGAGCTGCTGATGGCTCAGGAATGATAAGTGGGGATGGACCTTTGTGGGGGGGCGTCGGACAGGACCGACCTCCGCTGAGCATCCGGTTACAGGGCTCCAGACACAGAGTCCATTCAGCAGCGTCCTCTGGCCCGGAATCGCACGGCGGTGCCAAATGTTATCGCACCTTTAAAGATCGGACGCAAACAAACACAAACTCAAGACCCGAATCATCCACTGAAGCTCTTTGACGAAGAGGCTTGAGGTTAACATGGAGGTCAAGAAGCGGCTACGAACCTGTGACTCACATTCTTAATATTGATTATTGGTCGTCTGGAGGCAGCTGATAAGAGACGGACCCTCATCTGTGTGAAGTTTAATGGTTTAGCTTCTTCACGAGACAAGTACCTGCTGACGGAGCACCTGGGTTCCCCCAATCACTCAGACATGATCTTGGTCCTGATAGATAGATATGGTCCTGGTCCTGGTCCTGGTCCTGGTCCTGGTCCTGGTCTTGGTCCTGGTCCTGGTCCTGGTCCTGGTCCTGGTTCTGGTCCTGGTCCTGGTCCTGGTCCTGGTCCTGGTCTTGGTCCTGGTTTTGGTCCCGGTTCTGGTCCTGGTCCTGGTCCTGGTCCTGGTCCTGGTCCTGGTCCTGGTCCTGGTTCTGGTTCTGGTCCTGGTCTTGGTCCTGGTCCTGGTCCTGGTCCTGGTCCTGGTCCTGGTCCTGGTCTTGGTCCTGGTTTTGGTCCCGGTTCTGGTCCTGGTCCTGGTCCTGGTTTTGGTCCTGGTCCTTGCTTGCTCTCCTTCTGTTTATTTGTTTGTTTGTGTTTGTGTGTGTGCGTGGTGCTGAAAGGGCTCGTTGCCATGGCGACTATCTGCATCATTCGCTCCTTCATCCATTCCGCCACTTTGCGGCTCTGCAGATATCATTTCCTTTTGTTACAGTGGATTTTACGGTGGCCTTTGCTGCTCGCGTCGCCCTGAGGGGTTGTTCTCTGTCAGAGTGACGGCTTGTGCTGCTGAGGGAGTGGAGCGTTGTGGGCAGTGGAGATATTCACTCATCCTATAACTGCTACGCATGCACAGTCACAGTACATTGAGCAATTGATTGTTTGGGTTCACTTCATTCTGTTTATCAAATTTAAATGAAAGTGGATTTGAGCGTGAGACTGGTTCAGATCCACATCAACCATCAGCGTCTCCATGATGGTCTGTCCTCACCTCCTGGTCCTGTTGGCACCTTTTTCATCATCCACGCCCTGTTTATAAGTGCTGTAAACCCTGTGCTGTAGCCACTGACCTCCAGCGCTGTGTTTACGCATCTCAGCGATTCTTATCCCTGCTCTGGTGTGTGGCTCAGGGTGTTCCAACCACACGCATGATGAAACGTCAGTGGGTAATGGCAAAATAAATTCAGAATGATAAGAACATAAAAAAGCTTTTTATTTGTCCTGGCTCCAGGCAAGGTCGCGTTCTTCGTGACGGACTGACAAACAGCCTCTCCAGGACTGACGTCGCGTCGGGCGACGTGTTGACAGTGGATGTGGAGCTCCCGCTTCTCAAAATAAATGAAAACCGCAAACATTGCATGGACGCACGGTGCAGGAAAGGAATTCAAGGCCTCTCCTTGTTCTCCTGCACGCTGGCAGAGCCTGGACGTGGGGAGCAGGAACTTCCTGGCACGTTGGTGTTATTGTTGCAGAGGCCGAAGCGAGCGCGAGCCAGGTACCGAGAGTTAGTTCAATAAAGCGTGGACCAAAAACAGCAAATTGAGCAGGAATGATTGAGATCCAGCCCGTCCGGCCTGGGAGTGTCCTTGAATGCATCACTCAGACCCTGGGCTCATAGAAACTCCCAGGTATGAAGTCAGAACATCAAGAAATGGACAAACAGCAGAAAGATGAGGTGTCAGCACTGAATCATGTATGAAAACGTAACCTGGCATGAGGCGCTTTCAGCCACTGTCACAGCGACGTCCAGCCCGTTCGGGACGGATCGAGCTTCGTGCCAGAACCCTCTGCAGCGTCTCCACGCCGCTTAAAGGGAGCCAGAGGTGAACGTTCACAGTGAGTGCTTGAACGTCGCATGGATGATGGGAGGAATATCTGCACATCTGCAGCGAGCGTGATCCCAGATGTGACCCGTGTTCCCCTCGGAACCCGCGGCCCGGGACACACGCCACTGTTCCGCTCCTATGGAACCATGGCTTCCCTTTGTGAGGCAATGCGCTGTTTATACAGGCTGTGCCAACTGGATCCGTGATTGGAGGCCGCTGGTTTATTTTAATTAGCCATGGAGAGCAGTTCCGATGGATTCGAGTGTGACTCACCCATTTTTCAAAACATCAGTCTCCACCAAGTCCTGCTGCCCTTTGAGGTTAGGTTTCATTTCATATTAGTGAAAAGGAGGGGTCAGTGTGTGTGTGTGTGTGTGTGTGTGTGCGTGCGTGCGTGCGTGCGTGCGCGTGCGTGTGCGTGCGTGTTTGATTAACAAGGCGACTGTGTATTTTCTCTCTGTATCTGTATTGATTGCTTCAGTCTGGCTGTTGCGTCACCAAACCGCTAATTGCAGCTGTCTTGGTTCCGCGCTCGCTCGGCGCTTCTCCTCTTAAAACGCTCTCTACGCTGAACCTACTGTGTAATCTTGGGCTTTAGGAGTTAAAAAGCGAAGATAAAGTTCAGATGGCGCCGCGGCTGCCAGCCAAGTGGAAGGAAATCTGCTGTGAGCAAGAGCAAACACTCTTCTGCTGCTTCTCTGTAATTCTCTGTAAAATTATAAAGGAAAAAATTATATTTCAATCATCCAACAATTTATTATGTGGGATTTATTTAGAGCTGTTCTGTTGTCTTGTCTTGATTAGACACCGTACAATTAAACTGTGTTTACTGAAGGTGACCTGTCAGCTGGTGTTGGATCGAGGCTCCAGTTGTTTGGACTAATTGACTCCCGTTGAACAGAACCAGAGCAGCTGGGTCACGTCTTTATGACGCTGTGTGTTCAGTGTGACAGATGACTCGGCTCCATTAGAGGAGCAGGAATTTACGCACTCTCTGTAAACAAGCGGTCGCTGACTCGTGAATCTTTGCACCGTGTTCTAAAACCAGAACGTGAGGGAACGTCCAGAGAACGAAGCCGCGTCGTCCAAACGTGTGACTGATAAACACGTCTCGCTCCAGCGGCTCTGTGCTCGGCTGCTCCTGTCTGATCACACGCCGATGCGGCCTAATGATTTGTGCTGCTGTCGGTTTCGTCTGCTGATGCCTGAAAAGCTTGATAACCACCAACGGACCATCACAATCCCACAGCGTCACGCTGCGAACGCGCCGCATCACGTCCTCAGACGCAGCGGCCGCTGCTGTGGTGCCTTCGTCCCGGCTCAGATCTGGGATCAGCTGCGGAGCGAGCATCTGATTCGACCCAGCCTGTGGCCTGGCAGCGCAGACGTGCGATGCAGCCACATCAACACGCAGACGCAGACGCTGAGGGCTGACATTTCCAATCGCGTGCTATCGGCTTTCCTTTGTGCGTCCGTGGCCTGGTGTTCGGGCAGCGATCGCGCTGATACGCTCCCCTGCTCCAGCCTCGGGCTGATGAAGGAGCTCCACCAAACCGCGTAGCATGACGTTCCTGCAGCCTGGCGACGCCCGTGCCCACACACACCCAGCGCCGGCTGTGGGAAAGACAACTCCAGCTGTGTCAGTCCTGCTCAGGGCTTTTATTGTTGAGGCGACGCAGAGCCTCAGCACAGCACCTTTAAAGCATTCACCACGGTTCCACTCTGCAGCTGCACGAGGATCGCTTACATTCCTTATCTCACCTTATGGAGCTTTTCCAAATGAGGGCCGTAAATATTTCAGGCGTGTGCTGCTTTTCGCTTAATTTCCCCGCAACTCTGAACAGGCGCTGGAAGAACAAAGGCTTGTGATAATTAAACGCCAGCACGGGAACTTACATAAAACTCCAGAGAACGCGGCCAAGAGCGTGAGGCCTTGGTGCTCAGCAGAGAACAGGGAGACCTCTGGGATATTGTGGTAAACCATTAGCCCCCATTTATTCATTAAGCAACATAAACACCTTTAGAAATACACACAAATCTGATGGAGGAGGTTTTTTAGGCAACGTTGCGTTTCTGCCGCTAGCCGAGTCCAAAGGAAACTCCTGTGTGTCTTGGAGAACCCGTTAATTAGTATCAGCCCATAAAAAAGTTTCCTGTTGTTGTCGGTAACTAACGTCTCCCGTTCGTATCCATTTCACACATAATCAAATGCGTATCAGACGCGGCAGCTTGGCTGGTTGCACCGCGTCTTCCTGGAAAAGCTGCACGACGTAACGCTGCAGAAACGCTGAACAGCGCCTGCGAGTCGATTACGGCTCCCGTGTCAGGCTCTATTTGATTTAAACTCCCCAATTAAATGGTAATCGCATGGTAATAAGGCAGCTACTCCAGTAAGAACTTTGTCAGAATGTACAGAGGAATGTCAGTAGTCAGAAAATACTCGCATCTCCACCACAGTACTTTTCAATTTCTGACTCATCCAGTTTGGCACATTAAAACAACAGCCCACACACTGAAGCAATTATGGGAATAATACGGGGTGTTTTAACAGCTGTAGACTGGGGGGAGGGCGGGTGAGAGGCTGCAGGATCTGGATGAATCGTGGAGGAGAGACTTATCACAATATGTAGAAGCACTTGACTCAGGGAAGAGAGCAAAGGAGAGAAGGAAGCTGTTACAAAGCCACCGAATGCTGCTGTAACTTAACTCAGACTGGGGCTTTCTGTGAATAGTGATCTACTTCTGACTGTAGAACCCTGCTGCTGAGGCCTTTTGGGGGTCAAAGGTCACATTTAGGTCTTACGCCGCTGTGGACAGGTGACAGGTAGCCCAGCGTTTGGCTCCGTTAACTGAACCTGGAAGCGTCGTCGCTGAGGACTCGCTTTGGGAGCCGCCGTCCGTCTCTGGTGGCTTCGATGTCCACTCCATGACCCAAAACATCTGCTGCTAATACGGGCCGGTTTCATCCCCAGGTGTCCAAAGAAAAACGTGCACTTGTATCAATATGCTAGACCACCTGCTGAGCTGTGAAATATGTGAGCTAGGACGCCTACTGGTTCTTCTCTGCCCGACAAAGCTTCTTCCTGGACCGGGTCGAGCTGATGGAGGGTGTTATGGTGTCTGGAGCCAGTGTGAGGCTCCTAATGTCATCAGGTGGTGTGACCTCACACACAGCAGGAGCCTCGCTGGCATCAGCAAACATCTGTCCTTGACATGCGCCAGTGGCTAATTGTTTGTCCGACTGTGATTAAGTGCGTGGCTCAAAGTATGAGGACGCGTCGATGAAGTCGTGCATTCGCCGTCCTGCACTTTACATAAAGGAGAAAAACGCTACGTCCAGAAAAAGCCTCTAATCCTGCGTCTTCATTTCCTCCTCCAGCTCGTGAAGACAAATCATTTTCTGTTCCCTTTGTGACAGGAAGTGGAGCCAGGCACTAAGTTCTGCTGTGAATCGGCTTTTGTGCCACTCTCCCCCCTGAAACCATTTGCATCCACTGACCTCTAAACGTGAGGTTTTATGCAGCTCACCTCTGACTCGCACGTCTCCGTATTTATGTCTGAGAAAACAGTGAAATTATGACACTTAACACTGTCGCCTGCGTGTGTCTGGAGCTGATCTGTGGAGACTGGAGGCCATTGAGACCACGGGTCTCTCTCCTTTATTACAGGGAGCACTATGGAACGCATTCACTGACATTCCTTAGATTGTGAACTGTTGCTACAGCAGTTTAAGTCCTTCTCTCATTAGTTATGAACACGTAGAGTAGTTAAGGTCAAGCATTATTATTCTAAACATACAGCATTAGAGTTAAAAGCAAACATTAGCGGGTGCATAAGTGGTGGACGTGCGCCCCCCAGAGGACAACTACTAAATAGCACTTACATGTAATATGTACCGTAGCCTCTGATGTGTTTAATTCTGTTTATGCAGGGGTCCTTTGTTTGGAACACTGGATAAAAATCATCTTTATGCAATTATAAAAATTCAAACCAGACGTGGCCCCGTGCAGACACAGAGGTGGTTCACGAAAACTTGACCAGACCTGATGAGATAAACACAACAGCGTGGATGGAGATGCGAGCAAACACCTGCCAGGAGCCTCTGGATCACCTGAGTTCACATCCAGGTCCAGCTCCATGAACCCGTCCGGTGCAGAGGCCCAGATCCCCTCTCATCTATTCATCCTGGACAGACGTGGACGCTGTTCCTGTTAATTGTGGCTGCATCACTTTTCACTCTCGACCTCTATCTGTGAATGACTGGCGTTCTTATGACGAGCCTGGTCTCAGCTCTCTGACAGGTTCTAGGTACTCGTACACCGTCAGAACAATGTCCGGAGCGAGTTCCCAGTGAGAAGGAGGCCATCTGCATATTCATTGCCTGTGCGTCTGATTCCGCTCTCGTCAGACCTGCTAATGGTGGGACACGTGAACCGCTCCGGGGCGAGTCCTGCTCCCGTCTGAGCGACATGCAAATATCACGTTAATCTCGTTGCCCACCATGACTGGCCTGGCTGCAGAGTTGAAGCCAGATGCTGACACTGCATGACAAAACTGAAAAATTCATTTGACAAATGAACTATGATGCAAATATGCGTCTTTGCAGATGGAGATGGATGCAGAGCAGAGGTCGGGGGGGGTCGCGCTAACTCGCCTTTTGTGGCCGTCTTCCCAACCTCCAGCCTAAACCTGCTTTCACGGCGAGGGGGTTAACTCTTCATGCATAAACAGACCTGTTCCCTCCGCTTCTCTGGGGAGCAGAAGGTCTGAGAGCATCTCTCCATGAAGACTTTCCCTTTTCTACCGTTGCTTTGATTTTGTGCTCGTTACCCCCCTGCAGCTCCGCCGGCCCTGGACAACAGACTCCATACCTGATGCCGTGGGGGAGGAGGACCGGGACTCTTCATGAGGCTAAGCCAAGCTCCAGTTGGCAGGAGGGGGCATTGTCTTGCGTTGTCACACCGACGCAATAGAGAGAAGAGGGGGAGAAGCCATTATTCCAAGTCCAGTGCAGACCAAATCAAATTAGCAGCAGAGAGTTGCTGAAAGAAGGTATTCTTCAAAGTGGGACGTCTTACTCGCTTAGTTCTCCTCATAAACCTTTGTTATTCACAGCCGCCCAGCTGTTCGCTGGTGCTGTCAAAGACGAGGACCTTCTCCCCCTGATCTTCAACCTCCTCGCTCCTAATGATGCCCTGCAGGCTGGAGGCGAGGCGGCGGGTGAAAGGTCTCTGAGGATGCTCACTCGTCTGCTTTAAAGCCTCAAATGCAGGTTTGAAGCTGCTTCATTAACCGAGGAATAGTAGTAGCTATTATAGCTACTTATCACAAAGCTTTGGAAATCAAAGATTCAAAGAGTTTGAGCTGAACCTAAATAAAAATCCAATATGTTTAAAAATGAAGCTGTTTAATCCTCCCCCTATTAAAAATAACAAAACATAAACTATAGGAAAAATATAAATAGAAAAATATCTAATCGTAGTCAAGCTACTGGTTCAGATCAGATTTTAAAAGATAAATATAGTTGGAGCTGAACTAGAGTCTCGCCCAGTCTGCAAGCGTTGTTGCAATACTGACCCCTAGCGGACACTTCATGAATCACCACAAGCGGCCTCGTAAACTAGGTTCCAGCCGATCTTCTCAGCTGCTTGAACCCAGCCTGATCTCTGAGCGGGTCTGAAGCTGCAGAGCTGACGAGCCCGGACCCTCTCTGGGCGCCTGTGGAGCAGCTGCCCTCCGTGCTGGTGTCGCCTCACGCTGTCAGGAGCCGTGGCTTCTTCTTCAGGCTTCACTGCGGGGACGCGGGTCCTGGCCCTGCTGGGTCCGTCCCTGCGTGGACCCTGGTTCGGGGCCCGGAGGGCGAGCTGCACAGGCCCCTGGCTTGCGTTCGGGCCCCAGGAGTCTCGCAGGGCTGCGTTCCGCTCCGTGTTGAGGCTGACCTCGTCCCTGCTCCGCGCCCTCTGGAGGGCACCGACCCTGAGCAGCAGGGAGTCGCGCGTCACAGGGTGATGTGGGCCCCGCTTCTCAATCCGCTCACGAGCCGAGCGCTCACTCAGCACCAGTGACTGTGCGTCGCTCTGACAGGAACCTCTGGCTAAAGCAGAGAAAAGCCTCGCTCACAACAAGGGCCTTGCTGGTTTTTGCGCTGTCTGCCTGCTCACCTCGCGTGGAGCCGGACAGGAAGCGCTGGTGGTGAAGCAGCTCAGCTCCTGCTTGTTTCCTCCTGTCACATCCACCCATCGGTCGACTGGCTGAAGCCATGGGATCCACCTGGTCAGAGCTGCAGGGAGGGATCCTGTGTGATCCCTCAGCTGCTGACTCGGCGTAATCCCAGAACACTTTGCCAAACTGGAACAGCTTCACAGCAGACGTCGTGTTCACTAAAATACTGAAGAGAGAACGAGTCTAAGAGCTCTGAGCATCCGAGATAAATAAGTGTAGCCATTCAAGTGTCTCACCTGTTTTCACTGAAGTGCAAAGACAGCAAGCGTCCCGTTTCGTTCTCGGCCGTGATGTTTCTCAAACAGTCTCCGGTGAGAAAGTTAAAGATACGGATGACTCCATCCATGCAGCCGGTGAGGACGCGCAGGTACACGAGGCTCAGGGACCTCACCTCCCTGCAGGACAAAGCAGTGTGAGCCTGTCGGACACCAGCCGGCCGCCGGCGGCAGCGAGGCGGCTTCGTGCTTACTGTGGGTGGGTGAAGGAGATGAGACAGGCCTCAGCCTGAGAGCGGGTGCTCCAGGACATCACGCGGCCGCTGACGTCCCCAGAGAGAAGGTGCCACTCGTCCACAAACAGACACTTCACCGAGCTCCTGTGGGCGTCGATCACCTTTAAGGGAGAATGGAGAGAATGTGGAAGGAATGCCTTCACGTCACTGTTACAGATGACAGGCTGACGTCCTCTCACCCGGACCACAGAGGCCTGCTCCACGTCCCACACTTTCACAAGGCCTCGGTCACAGCTGCTGTAGATGTTTGCAGCTCTGATCTTCACACAGCGGACGGCGGCCGGGTGCTTCAAACCAACGCCCTCCATAGGCGTCGCTGTGTTCAGATCCCACACTGAAGGCGAGCGTCACATTTAGTCACAGCCAGAATGTGTCATACGTCTACACGCTGACGCAAGGCTCACCCTTCACTCTGCAGTCCTTGGCTCCGGACACCAGCCTGGCGCCGTGGACGTCCAGGCAGGTGACGGCACCGGTGTGGCCGTACAGAGCCGCCTCACACCGGTCCGTCTTCAGACTCCAGCACCTGCGGACGAAAGCAGGAGCCAGGTGAGGACATTCACGCTCGCATCACCGCAGGTTCACATCCTCTAAACCTGAAGCTCGCTTCACCGCAGGTTCACATCCTCTAAACCTGACGCTAGCATCACCTCACGTTCACATCCTCTAAACCTGACGCTAGCATCACCGCAGGTTCAGGTCCTCTAAACCTGAAGCTCGCTTCACCGCAGGTTCACATCCTCTAAACCTGACGCTAGCATCACCTCACGTTCACATCCTCTAAACCTGACGCTAGCATCACCGAAGGTTCAGGTCCTCTAAACCTGATGCTCGCTTCACCGCAGGTTCACATCCTCTAAACCTGACGCTAGCATCACCTCACGTTCACGTCCTCTAAACCTGACGCTAGCATCACCTCACGTTCACATCCTCTAAACCTGACGCTAGCATCACCGCAGGTTCAGGTCCTCTAAACCTGACGCTTGCTTCACCGCAGGTTCACATCCGATAAACCTGACGCTAGCATCACCTCACGTTCACGTCCTCTAAACCTGACTCTAGCATCACCTCACGTTCACATCCTCTAAACCTGACGCTCGCTTCACCTCACGTTCACATCCTCTAAACCTGACGCTAGCATCACCGCAGGTTCACATCCTCTAAACCTGATGCTCGCTTCACCGCAGGTTCACATCCTCTAAACCTGACGCTAGCATCACCTCACGTTCACATCCTCTAAACCTGACGCTAGCATCACCGCAGGTTCAGGTCCTCTAAACCTGATGCTCGCTTCACCGCAGGTTCACATCCTCTAAACCTGACGCTAGCATCACCTCACGTTCACGTCCTCTAAACCTGACGCTCGCTTCACCTCACGTTTACATCCTCTAAACCTGACGCTAGCATCACCGCAGGTTCAGGTCCTCTAAACCTGATGCTCGCTTCACCGCAGGTTCACATCCTCTAAACCTGACGCTAGCATCACCTCACGTTCACGTCCTCTAAACCTGACGCTCGCTTCACCTCACGTTCACATCCTCTAAACCTGACGCTAGCATCACCGCAGGTTCAGGTCCTCTAAACCTGATGCTCGCATCATCGCAGGTTCACATCCTCTAAACCTGATGCTCGCTTTACCGCAGGTTCAGGTCCTCTAAACCTGAGGCTCGCTTCACCGCAGGTTCACATCCTCTAAACCTGACGCTAGCATCACCTCACGTTCACGTCCTCTAAACCTGACGCTAGCATCACCTCACGTTCACGTCCTCTAAACCTGACGCTCGCTTCACCTCACGTTCACATCCGCTAAACCTGACGCTAGCATCACCGCAGGTTCAGGTCCTCTAAACCTGACGCTAGCATCACCTCACGTTCACATCCTCTAAACCTGACGCTAGCATCACCGCAGGTTCAGGTCCTCTAAACCTGACGCTCGCTTCACCGCAGGTTCACATCCTCTAAACCTGACGCTAGCATCACCTCACGTTCACGTCCTCTAAACCTGACGCTAGCATCACCTCACGTTCACATCCTCTAAACCTGACGCTCGCTTCACCTCACGTTCACATCCTCTAAACCTGACGCTAGCATCACCGCAGGTTCAGGTCCTCTAAACCTGATGCTCGCTTCACCGCAGGTTCACATCCTCTAAACCTGACGCTAGCATCACCTCACGTTCACGCCCTTTAAACCTGACGCTAGCATCACCGCAGGTTCAGGTCCCCTAAACCTGACGCTAGCATCACCTCACGTTCACATTCTCTAAACCTGACTCTCGCATCACCTCACGCTCACGTCCTCCTCACCTGACGCTCGCTTCACCGCAGGTTCACGTCCTCCTCACCTGACGCTCGCATCACCTCACGTTCACGTCCTCTAAACCTGACGCTCGCTTCACCGCAGGTTCACGTCCTCCTCACCTGACGCTTGCTTCACCGCAGGTTCACGTCCTCCTCACCTGACGCTCGCATCACCTCACGTTCACGTCCTCCTTACCTGACGCTCGCTTCACCGCAGGTTCACGTCCTCCTCACCTGACGCTCGCATCACCTCACGTTCACGTCCTCCTCACCTGACGCTCGCTTCACCGCAGGTTCACGTCCTCCTCACCTGACGCTCGCATCACCTCACGTTCACGTCCTCTAAACCTGATGCTCGCTTCACCGCAGGTTCAGGTCCTCTAAACCTGATGCTCGCTTCACCTCACGTTCACATCCGCTAAACCTGACGCTAGCATCACCGCAGGTTCAGGTCCTCTAAACCTGACGCTAGCATCACCTCACGTTCACATCCTCTAAACCTGACGCTAGCATCACTGCAGGTTCAGGTCCTCCTCACCTGACGCTCGCTTCACCGCAGGTTCACATCCTCTAAACCTGACGCTAGCATCACCTCACGTTCACGTCCTCTAAACCTGATGCTCGCTTCACCTCACGTTCACATCCGCTAAACCTGACGCTAGCATCACCGCAGGTTCAGGTCCTCTAAACCTGACGCTCGCTTCACCGCAGGTTCACGTCCTCCTCACCTGACGCTTGCTTCACCGCAGGTTCACGTCCTCCTCACCTGACGCTCGCATCACCTCACGTTCACGTCCTCCTCACCTGACGCTCGCTTCACCGCAGGTTCACGTCCTCCTCACCTGACGCTCGCATCACCTCACGTTCACGTCCTCTAAACCTGACGCTCGCTTCACCGCAGGTTCACGTCCTCCTCACCTGACGCTCGCTTCACCGCAGGTTCACGTCCTCCTCACCTGACGCTTGCTTCACTGCAGGTTCACGTCCTCCTCACCTGACGCTCGCATCACCTCACGTTTACGTCCTCCTCACCTGACGCTCGCTTCACCGCAGGTTCACGTCCTCCTCACCTGACGCTCGCATCACCTCACGTTCACGTCCTCTAAACCTGACGCTCGCTTCACCGCAGGTTCACGTCCTCCTCACCTGACGCTCGCTTCACCGCAGGTTCACGTCCTCCTCACCCGACGCTCGCATCACCTCACGTTCACGTCCTCCTCACCTGACGCTCGCTTCACCGCAGGTTCACGTCCTCCTCACCTGACGCTCGCATCACCTCACGTTCACGTCCTCCTCACCTGACGCTCGCTTCACCGCAGGTTCACGTCCTCCTCACCTGATGCTCGCATCGCCGCTCGCCGTCGCCACCAGGTTTCTGTCCTCACACAGCAGCACCGCTCGGATGCCGGCCACGTGGCCCTTCATCGTGGACAGCGCTGTGGTTTCCCACGCCACGTGAAACAGCTGCACCACTCGATCCCTGGAGCCGGCGGCCATGAGCGCTCCGCCCCTGTAGTCCACCACGCGATGGGCGTCTTCTCTGTGAATGAGCCACCACGCATGAGTTGTTGCAGCTAAACAGGCACAAGCAGCTGCAGTGGGTCTGGATGAAACCCACCTGTTCAGCAGGACTTTGGTGAAGTATGCGCCACAGTAAACATTCCGTTCTTCCATTTGCACTGTTTTGGTTTGGATTTTGGCATAAGCTGCTTCAAATGGTGTGAACTGTGAAGAAAATCAACCATCTCAAAGTGACCGTTCATTTCTGGCACCAAGTCCGCGCTCATGGACGTGAGGTTAAGGTTTTTGACCTGCTGGACAGTCGGCTCGTCCTGCGTCTCTCCATCCTGCGCCGGTACGAAGACGTCCACGAAGTTGGCGTAAGTTGGACTGACAGCGACAGATTTACATCTCTAGAAGATAAAACATTCCACAGCTTGAACCCTTGTGTAGCATTAAATGTTCATGTGGCTAAACCGTGTAAACATGCAGCTGCTTTACGGCCATTATGGTCTTCATTTGCTCCCGTAAGCTTATTCTGAACTTCATTTCCTCGATGGTTTCCTTTGCGAGTCGATGCCAGTATCTGCAAACCTTCTGGCAGCGCCTCAAAGTGGACTCCTTCAACAGACCTGCGGGAAGAAGCAGCAAGTTAGACGGACTGTGTAAAAAGACGCTGTTAATCTGAATGTGGGCTTTTAGAGCAGATGTCTTCCAGACTGTGGACACTGTGTTTTCCTGCAGCAGGTTTAGTGTTTCGTGCGGGTATTGTCTTACCCAGGATCCTCTTTGACAGATCCACGGGGAGGCAGCCGATGAAGTCTCGGTATCGGCTGACTCCACACACAGAGTTTGTGGATCCGGGTACAACCATGAGAGCAGGATCCTCATCGCTGTCCTGATCTCGATTAGTGGAGAAACTCGCTGAAATATAATATACATGAAAATAAAACTATAGTAAATTTCTAGTTATAATAATTCATTCAATAGTGTGCACCCGTCAAACTCACAGCACTCAATGAAGATAAGCTTAACTTTAACTTTTTTACAGATGAACACTAATAAACAGTGTAATGATTGTCACTGTCAGACTTTATATATTTCTGTCTGCGCTCTTACTACTGAATTGCAGAAATCTTCGTTTTTGTCTAATCAGGAGGACGCTGATTAAGTTGGAGGCCATGCGTAAAAGTTCTGGGTCACAGCGAGACAAAACGCGGCAGAGGTAGCGCGTTTGCATCCAGCTGGGACTGCTGCGGAACCAGAACCAGATCCTTTTCACGTCCACCCCAAACGGCGGGTGGGTCTGGAGGTGACGCTCGGCTGCGTGCGCGGGCGCTCGCGCACAGAGCCCATGACGTAACACCGAGCACGCTGTGGACGCGTTCGAGCACCTGGACGCTGCTGCACCGTAAAAGGAGGTCCAGTACGAATCTCCTCTTGAACCCATCAGACACCTTCCACGAGCACTGGATGAAGCCCGGTGGCGTGGGCGCAAAGACGCACGGTGCGCACATGCCGCACATGTTGGGGCATCCCTCCGCCGCGTCGGAGCCGAGCTCGCGCGCAGACAAAATTCCACCAAATTCTGCCGACTTCATGTGGATGCTTTGAGTTTGCAGCGCTTTCTGTTGGCTTCGTCGTTGCCACGCAACAGTTGTCCTTTTATAGAGCGTAGACAAACATTTAGACATCATTCAGCAGGTCACCAGGCAACAAGTGACATCAGGAAACGTAATATGTTCAGAAGTTATGTTGTGCAGACATCCCGGTGGTAACTAATGTCATTATATGTGTATGCTTACATAAAAAACGTATAAATACCGTAACCAACAAAATGCCGTGCGCCGCCCGGGAATCGAACCCGGGTCGCAAGAATGGGAATCTTGCATGATACCACTACACCAGCGGCGCCGTCGATTCAGTACCTCTGCAATAGCATATACATAGATTATGTCACGCTTTGCCCTGTTTTGTTGTGGTATTTAATATTTTTAAGCTGTTATATGTTGATAATATTTACTCGTTGAGAAAATTTCAAATTAACTACATATATCACAATAGCAGTTATTTTGCCCAGGTCATTCGTACATACTTTGGTTTTGAAACGAGTACCCTTATTCTGAAATACATTAAATATACTTCCGGGGCAGCTCCTTAGTTGGCTGATAGTTTTGTTTCTGGGTTCTAGTCTGGTTCGGGACCGTATGTCGATGGACTCGTTTTGAACGCTAGTTAACGCTTGTATAGCAGGTTTAATATACGTGTACGTGCATTGATTTAAAGTCAAATGACCGAAAACCCAGGCGCATTAGCCATATAGCATAGCTGCGTTAAAAGTGTGTTATTAGCAGAGCGTTAAGACACTTGTCAACACCACTTTGTCATGAAGTTTTCCTGTGTAAAGCTAGCTAGTGTTAGCTAGCTGCACTGTTTACTGCTATAGCTAGCTAGCTTAACGTGCTGTCTAGTTATCGTAGCGCAGGCTGTACATGAGAGGCTTCGCTAAGGATTAACGTGCCCGTCGTCTCTCAGTCTGCGCTAATGTCAGACAGAAGCAGCGGCGTCGAGTGGGTTGAGGCCACGGAGGAGGTCGTCATAACAGAGGAGTGTGTGGCCGCTGAGGACGACGCCTCTGCAGGTACAGTGTGCGAACAGCTGGGCTCCATGTTCACGCGGACGCCAGTGAACACTGTTCGGTTCTGTTGTAGTGGTTCCGGTCCTGGAGGCAGAAACGCCCATCCAGAAGTTACTGGACGACGTGGGACGAACAGACGGTTCCGAGGGCGGAGATGGGTTCTGTAAGCTCTGTCGTGTATCTTCTGCATATGTGAATCACACATTATTAAGGTTTCACCCTCATTAAGCTACTGAAGGAGGTAGCATTTAATATCAGCTACAGACTCACCTGCATGCTAATAATACAGCCACAAAGGGAATACGCTCATTTTTCTCGTTTTCTGCCTCTGATATTTTCCAGATTGTGAGGAGTGTTTGACTCTTTTCCAGGATCAGAGCGATCCCTCAAACATAAATGGCCCGTCGTTCATTCTCGACTTTCCATCGGGCTCTGGGGTCCCTCAGAGGGCCCTGCTGACGCTTCCCTTTGGCCTGCTCATAGGCAGATCTAGTATTCCTGGGAGGGGGGTCGGGGTCATAAATCATGGGCCAAATGTGTCCCCGGGAATGCACTTTGGGCCCTACGAGGGGGAGGTGAGCACACGGGAAGCTGCCGTGGCAAGCAGCTTCTCCTGGGAGGTAGGCACAGATAGATCAGTCAGTTGGGTCATTGCATCGCTTACGTCCTGGCCTTTTGAAATTCTTGTGCACATTCTGTCATTTTGTGCAGATTTACAGAGGAAAAGATGAGTACGAATACATCGATGCTTCCAGAGAAACACACTCCAACTGGATGAGGTAACGCTTTCCATTCGGATATTGCAGGCATAAAATGTGGTTCTAAAAGTGGATTTACTGACTTTCTTCCTTTCCTTGCTCAAAGATATATCAACTGTGCTCGTAATAAAGAGGAGACCAATCTCCTGGCGGTCCAGTATAAGGGCAGCATCCTTTTCCACTGCTGCCGCACCATACACGCTGGGGACGAGCTCATGGTCTGGCCCAGCAGCAAATCTCTTGCCCATTTCAGTGACGCATGGTCCCAGATATGGCTTATTAAGTTAAATGCAGCAGGTACAACCACAGCCTGAGTTACACTAGTCCCATGTTTTTCTATTTGCTGCTTTGCTTTTGTAATTTTAATCTCTCTGTTTTCAATTGCAGAGAGTATTTCAGCTGCAACCTCTCAGATCTTCCTGTGCTCCCAGTGTCAGCTCTCCTTTACTACAGAGGCCTTCCTTCAGCGACATGCAGACGACTTCCACACACACTGTGCAGTGGACTGTTCAACACCTGCCACTGAGGAGGCTGCAGCAGGAGATTGCACATCCACTGCTGACACAGGCCAGTCGGCAGCCTCCCTGGTGGTGTCATCTGTGGATTCCATGGAGGCCAACACTTGCAATGACTGTGGCAAGACTTTCAAACAAATGCCTCATCTCAGGAGGCACAAGCTGTGCGTCCACTCAAACAAGCGTCCCTACTGCTGCCCACAGTGCAGAAGAACATTTAGCCAAGCGTCCGGCTTAATCAGACACCAAGTCGTTCACAGAAAGCAGGATCTGACTGAAGTTCCTGATCAGAACCAAATCCCCTGTGAGAATAATGCAAATGTAGATGGCCATGTAACTGGTGAAACAGGCGCAAGTGAGAAACTACAGGAAGCAGCAGCAGATGTAACTGAAGCTGAGTCACCTCCTGCAGGAGAAGCAGAAACATCTCCGTACAACTGTTTAAACTGTAGTAAGAGCTTCACAAATGAAGTTTCCCTGAAAAAGCACAAGGTGTCTGTTCATGAGAGGTTACGTCCGTATGTCTGCTCCGTGTGTCAGAAGTGCTTCGGCCAATTCAACGACCTGGCCAGGCACCTACGCAGTCACCAGAAGCAGAAGAAGAGGAAAGTCGAGCCTGCTCCAGATGAACCAAACACTCTGCCCTTTGGCTGCGCCGAGTGCTCGCTGGCTTTTCCTTCCGTGGACTTAATTGAGCAGCACATTAGTGATCAGCACTCACAGGACACCACAGTAGAAAATGAGGAAGGTCCAATGCCGGCGGCTGAAGATGATCGCAGCCACGATCCTGACTTCATTCCAGAACCCTCAGAGGCAGAAACTGTGAAATGCACCCAGAATCTCCCCTATCAGCGGCCTCAGCGACTTGGAGCCAGATCGAAAATTTCTGCCATAACAAAGCTTATAGCACCAAAGAGAAGGGCGGACAACTGCAAGAAGCCATTAACCAGTGAGCAGGACTCCAACGAACCAGAGGCGTCCACAGAACAAACCGCAAAGCTGAGAAAATACAAGTGGTTCAGCTGCAATCGCTGCAAACGGACATACGGAAACTCTGACGATCTCAAAGGACACAAGTGTGCGTTGAGGCAGCACAGGTGCGGTCAGTGTGGGGCAACCTTTAATAAGTCGGGTTTCCTGAAGAGACACGAGCAGACGGTGCACGAGGATGCAAAGTCCTACAGCTGCGAGCACTGTGATAAAGTCTTCACCTCTCCTGGAAACCTCAAACAGCATCAGAAGAGCAACCTGTGCTCCAAGTATCACTGCACGTCTGAGCTCTTCCCGTGTTCCTACTGCCAGTTCTCCTTCACCATGAAGAGCTACCTTATCAAACACATCAGGAGGCACCACCCTGTGGAGTATGTGTCCCAGTGTGATGCAGATGGCAGCATGCTCACACTGGAGCAGGAGGAGCAGGAGGAGGGTGACAAGGAATATAAATGCCCACACTGTGGAAAGAGCTGTGCTTCTGCCAAAGCTTTCAAATCGCACGCGTGCTTCCAGCAGGTCAAGGTTCTCTACTTGTGCACCGACTGTGGAAAAGGCTTCATGAATCACTACGGCCTCAAGCAGCACCAGCGCATCCACACAGGCGAGAAGCCGTACAGCTGCCCCCACTGCTCCAAGAGCTTCTCGTACACGGGCCAGCTCAACGTGCACCTCCGGACCCACACCGGAGAGAAACCCTACCTGTGCACCCACTGCGGGGAGAGCTTTCGCCAGTCGGGGGATCTGAAGAGGCACGAGCAGAAGCACACGGGGGTGAGGCCCTACAGCTGCCCCGAGTGCTGCAAGAGCTTCAGCCGCCCGCAGAGTCTCAAAGCTCATCAGATGCTTCACCGAGGACAGAGAATGTTCAAATGCACCCAGTGTGGAAAGAGCTTTTCAAGAAACTACCACCTCAAGAGACACCATCAGAAGATGCATCTGTAGTCATATGTTTGTTTGGAGAAAACTTTAAGCTGAATTGCACTAAATGGGATTGATTAGTGAAGTTCAAGAGAAGTTTAAATGACTTGTGCACAACATTGTTTGGAAGTTATTTTTCCTACGTTTGTAGAAAGTAAAATCTTTCACGTTACAGAAACGACTCATCGTTCATGTCATCCCTCTGAAAATAAAAAAAAACTGCTTGGGCGTCACTGTTCACCATTTATTCCACAAAACATACAATGCAAAGCATGTGCACTGTACAAGCCTTAATATTATGAAAATATTCATAACATGCCTGTTTTTTTAGTTTTCAGATCATTCATCTGGTTTTTGTCGTCGCCCAGTTCTGCTTTTTAACATGACACTAGTGAACGTTGCTTTTTGCATTGCTTTCGTCGGTCTTTCCTCGAGTTTCCACCTTGACTAGATTATAAATATTAAGTAAAATTAAAATATCTTAGTCTTACCTGAACTATACAAACCTACTGGTATGACACAAGTTGACACAAGAAGACTCATTGAAACTGTGCGTAAATTGAAACAGGTAAAAACCTGGCAGTGTTTTCCATGTGCTACACACAGCGGTGTCACGTGCAGCTGCTGGTTCGAGACACGTCTTCAACTTCTTTCAGTCCAGTAATGTTTCTTATATCAGTAGTCCTAACTAAAACCAGTTACACAACTCTTCGAGGGGAAAAGGTCCATTTAGATTTGTGGCACAGCAGTTGGAGGCTTGTTTCTGTGCTCCTTGTTCGGAAAGAAGCGAGGGGTGGGCGGTGGAGGATGGATGAGCGGCTCATAGAGTCCTAATGTGTAAAAAACACATACACGTCTGTAAGGTAGGCAGTAGGTGGTTCTCAAGGTTAATGACGTGACCCCTACGAAGGTCAGGTTACTGTTTGTACATCTTCAAAGACTCCTCACACTCCCATTGGCTCCATACAAGCGAAGCACCTGGATGATGTCCTCTGTGCAAACTCCTTCCTCACATTAAATATACAACGACCCTCCATCCCATTCGTTTATATTATGCTGAATGTTATACACATTAAAATTTTTACAAACCAAAATGATTGTTAAACCACACAGTTTCACATCTGTACAAACTCAGACAAAAAGGTCACAAAACTAAGCAAAGGAAAGAAAGGAATCTGTTTTTGGCAATTAAAAGCAACGGCCTGGTCTGTCACAACCACAAAGAAAGGGTTAAATACGGAGATCTTGAACTTAAAAAGGAACAGCACATCTGCAGATCAACAGTCCCGTCTGTCGTGATGAAGATGCTCTTTGTGTTCCCAGAAAACGTCAACAGAAAAACGTGGTTAAAAGGGTGATGTGGCAGAAATACGAAGCCTGAGGACACATACAGTATGCGACCAGAAGCCAAGCTCAGGCTGGACACGAGAAAAGACCCTGCAGTTCATGGCGAGAACATTAAACACCAGTTCTGGTGTCTGAGATACGGAGAAGGAAAGAAGGCTTTTTATAAAGGTTCAGATTTCAGCTCCTCCACCCTGCACTCCAGGTCGGCCACCTGAGGAGACACCGGAGAACGCATGTGAGATTCATAAGATGGGAAACAACAAATGCCTGATGGTAAATCTGTTCTCACCTGTTCTTGGAGTTGTCCAGACTCCTCCTTTAGGAGAGTGGCTTCGGCTCCGACCTGTGCACAACGCTGGGTCTCCTTCTTCAGATACTCGATCTCCCTGTTAAACAGCAGATCACAGTGTGACGCTGGCTCAGATGCATGGCAGCGCGGTTCATTGAGCTTCTGCCCTCTTACTTCTGCTGATACTCCTTGATGAGGCGCTTGGCTTTGCTGTACTTGCGCTCCAGTGCCTGGTACTGAGCCTGCGTCTCCTTCAGGTGCTCGTCCACTGCCTGGCACAGGCTCTGAGCCTCCATCCAGTAGCCCTCCAGTTTCTCCATTCGCTCCTTGTTCTCCTGTAGGGTTTGTTCCAGCTGGACCTTGTCCATGCGCCAGCGCTGCTTCTCCTGCTCCGTGTGGTGCAGCTGGAAGGAGAGACAAAGAATTAAATACATGCACACGGACAATTCTGACCTCTAAATTAATTACTTATCATTTCATTTACTATAAAACAATGATTCAGTTTACTCTTAATTATATGACTCACCTTTCTTTTCAGCTGCTGGATCTCAGCTTGAGTCACTGCATGCTTTATTTGCAGCTTCAGTGCAAAAAAGGATAACAATTTTAAATACATGTATTAATATCAGGTACATTAGCTCATCTGTGATTACACAGCAAATGCTCTAATTAAGCACCTCTTTGTATTTATGGGCCAGTTTCTCCGGGTCCGTCTCCAGAGGGGACATGTCCTCGTTCTCTGCCAGGTCGAACACCTCGATGGCGCTAGGATACGGAGGACTGACTTCCTCGTCGTCATCCTCTTCCTCGTCTGTGCCATATTCCCCACCCTGCAGGTGTAAATTAAACGTTTACAGGGATGCTCTATGCAACTAAAAATGGAATTTGACAGACTTGGGTTTTACTAGTTTATACTAGTTTCTGTGGTTGTAGCTACAGTTCTGTGCTGGGACACCAAGCAGCCACTAGATGGCGCAAAACTCTTTTTCCATTCAGACTCCTTTCATGAACCAGCCACCATCACCCTTGCATGAATGAGGAAACCTCCTCTCAGTTATTACAATAAAACTGTAGACAATGTTTTACTCACACTCTGTTTATGTAAACCTGAAGCCCACAGAAAATCTGATGCACACAGATTAACAACGTACAAAGGACGTCCTGGGTCACAAAATTCGAGTGATCCTGATCTGTCCCCGTTTTGGTGCTGAGCTTATCGTTTGATCAGACTGATGCTGGATACGAAAGGGTGGATTTTGGCCAAAAGCTACAGCACAGCCACAGCAGAGAGAGGTGCCTGTGTTGGTCATGATGCTGTCCATAATCCTGAAGGGGAACCAGGGACACACGGCCCAACAGGCCGACTTGTTTTTCATTTTCAGGCAGCATTTTGTTTCTTATCAAGCTGCAAAGGTTATGTATTTAAATGTCTTTAGCTCTTATCAACCGCCTTTGTGTGACTGCTTTTGTTCCATCTGTTTCAAACTGAGCCGAACGGCACCATGCGCATGGTGGGTTCGGCTGTCCTCCGCTGGTGGAGTCGGTCTGTGTGGTCAGATGCCTCCTCCAGCGGCTCCTCAGGGACTGACCTCCTGTTCGTCCATGTACTGGTTGTAGCGCTGCTCCATCATCTCCCTCTGCCAGCGCTCCTGCTCCAGGGTCTGCTGGATGAGCTGGGCAACCTCACTCTGTTCACCCGGCTTCTCTCGCCCGATCACGAACCTGCGTTTCCATCAGAAATCCAGATCACACTCAAGAAAACCATGTCATATCCAGCTTCCAGTAGAACTGTGCTGTGGTGCTGGTCTCTTACATGATTAGCATCTACATTCTCTGCTGGTTCATAGTACAGATCATTATGTAGGATATAGGTTTCCTGATTGAGGCTCCCAGCACTTTGTCCAATTAAAGCCAGTGAGTAAACAGTGCACAGGAAACGCACAGTGAATCATGACGGAGCTGCACATGGTGATTAAGTCAACCACTGCAGCCTTTCAATTTCTGCAGCACTAACAGGTAATTAAATGCTCACAGACACCCCTCCTGCCCCCCGTCTATTCATCTGCCCGATGCTGTTTTATGGACGGGTCAGGGCTCCAGTGGCCTTTGCCATCGCAGCAGTTGATCCATAATGTATGAACTATATATGGACGTCTCTGATCTTCACAACACACAACACTAACAATTACGGCAACAATGCTGACCAAACCCTGAATTATGAATGAGCTCAGATGACAAATAGGAGCACACAAAACATTCTGATGCCGCATCAAAATAATACGTCTGATGCCAAACGCATTTGTTCCTGGTAGCGGCGCTTCCTGGAGCTCTAGTTGTGGAGTCTTTATTCAAAATGTCTCAAAAAGGAACTTTTCAGCCCTGAAGGCTATAATCAAGAGCCGCTCTACAGTCTAGTGAGCTGAATGGGCAGGATGTGGTGCAGCGTGAGAGACTGGCTGTGGGTATATATATCACGAGGAAACCATTTCCTCAAGCCAGAATGTCGTATGTCACAGCGAGCTGTGGCAGCGGTGGCACAAACAATGTCACGGTCCCTGTCCCGAGGACAAGACGACATGCCAGACATTTACGAATGTGTGCCTGCTTAAAGCTACGCAGAGCAACATCTGGTAACATCAGGAGCGTCAGACCTTCAACCCTGACGTTCCAGCTCAAAGGCTCAGCAGCACAGAAGCAGAACGGAAGCAGGTGTTCTGTTTAACTCTTCACCGATTCACAACTCATCTAGTTTCTACCACAATCGACACTGAAGTCTTACTTGACGGTTCCTGAGGTGTTCCTGAGTACAGAGGCGGCAAAGCTCTGGGTGACGCCCACTAAACTGGTCCCGTCCACCTCCACAATCAGATCGTTCACCTGGATCCTGCAGGAGACAGTTAGGAGAGGAAACGTTGGATTTGCAGTATTAGCTCAGCTGTGGCCTCTGTTCATCATCGCTATACTTAAGCCCACACAAGTCAGACTCCATTTATACTGGAAGTCGTCATTCTTGGCAGCAAAACCTGTTTGCAGTTGCCAGGGACCAAAATAAGCGAGTTAGACAGTAAGGCATCCACTGGTGGAAGTCAAATCCCAGCTTCTAAGCTCGTGTTGACTTACTGTAGGGCTCCGTAAGCATGGGAGGCCTCAGCTACACAGCACGCATCCGAACTAGAGGAAAGCAACTTGCCTGCCGTCTCTGTGCGCAGCTCCTCCTTCTGTTACTGTCTTCACAAAGATGCCCAGCTTCTCCAGGCCCATGTCAGCGCCTGCCCCCATCCCGATGATACTGATGCCCAGGCCATCACCGTCTGAAGGAGAGTGTGGGAAACCAGACCAGTTGTTAATGTAATTTATGTGACCACAACCATCTCACCAAATGCACCAAACTGAAGATGCCTTTTCTTCCTCATAAACCTCCACAAAGTTTTTTTTTTATATTTTGAATTGTGCAACCACAGTCGGGAAAGTCACTGACAGCAGTTCACCATCTTCAAAAAAGTAATTAGAGATAATGAGCTTGTTTCATATAAGCTGTAACAGACTTGAAAGTTGCATCATCCACTCTGACTTTTACATAATCATAAAATAAAAAAATGCTTTTAATTCTGACTAAATTAATATTAGCATACAAGCATACAAAGGAATGCATCATTTATACAAAACATGGTCCATACGGTGTCTTGTGTAAGTTGCCCTGTACAAGATTCCAAATATAGACCCCTATAAATATATTATTGCACTACGATGTTGGAAGGATGTTTTGAGTGTGGCCCACTGGCAGGAGGTGGAGGATAAAGCTGCATAGCTGAGCTTTCTGAGGCGCGGCTGGAACTGGCTGGAAATGTCTCATACGTCCAGGGTTTTTAAACAATGACTAAATGAGTCTTCAAAATGTCCGGTACCCTTTTCTAGCTCCACGGGGAACAGGTCCAGCCTCTCCACCCTCTTCTCCAACTCATACTCAGCAGATGCTGCCATGGGGTCCACATCTTCGTTGCGCCTGTCATAGTCCTCGTTGGGGTAGGTGGCGAAAACCTGCAGAGAGAAAACAGACGGACGCAGACTCAGACTCTCCAGCATCTGTGTTAGAGATTAAAGAAGACCAAGGGATGCTTGTTCCAGGATTTGTTCAGACTCCTGGAGAGTCATTCTCAGGTGGTAACCGGGTGATTCCTTATATGCTTAAAAAGGAATAGTGAGACATTTGGGGGAAAGACACTTATTTTCTGCCTCCTTGCGAAGGAGATAAGAGGATTAACGTCTCAGACGTGTCAAGTGCGTGAAACCTGAGCCAGGAGACAGACATCTTAGCACAAAGACAGGAAAGGGGGGACACCTAGATGGACCTCATCCCAAGATAAATTATTTATCTCTAAATGTGACACGAATGTGTTCACTGACAAATGTGTACATCCTTTAATGATCAGAACTAATCCTCTCTGCACAAATAATCAGTGTTGTTCCAGTGGTGACATGTCTCCCTGAGCCAACAAGCTTTACTTTAGGAGCCCCTTCCTCTTTGTTGCAGCTCATGTGGTTCCTCACACCCCCCAGTTATCCCTGCATCGCTCTAAATTTAGTAAGTGCTACTGAAACCCGTCACTTCCTGTGCACCCTGGGGAGAAGAGTGAGTGCTGAATCACTGGTGTGGATAACAACAGGTGAATGCAAGTGCATCCTCAATGTGCATTACCTGGAATTTAACTACAAAAGGTTGAAAGGATACCAGTTCTCCTCCTGAAATAAAGTTACTAAACTCAGTTTAACTTGTCAGCAACTAGTTTCTATCCTTTAGTTTGGCAGCAGTTCAAGGACTCATCACAGAAGCACAGTTGTTTATTGTGTCTTTAGGAATACTGTACATTTTTGAGATAGCAAAAGCAATTGCAGTCTGAGCTGTGACGTGTGGCGGTGGTGCGATACCCACTGACCGGGGCTGTTGATGCAGATCAGGGACCACGGGGCTTCTCTCGCTGTCACCTCACACTGGTAACACGCACAGGATCAAACGCTCCGGGAGAAAATCGATCAGAACCACTGAAGACAGAGGCCTCTCTCAGGGTCCGACTTCCCACATTCACTCTGGTTTCCATAAGCACCTCCAGCATGCTAATGGAGGTCTCCTGCAGCTGCTGTTCGTAAGCTCAATCTTTAAAAGCCTCACTTTCAGTCTTCCAAGGTGATTATGCATGCACCGCCTTGCATGGTCCACTAGCCACACTAATTCAGGCCTGAGCTGTCTTCTTTCACACATTCCTTCATGCATTTTGTTCCAGTTCCACGCGTTTCCTTTCAGGAATCTTTTGTTCCCTCTGCTGAAACATTTTAACACTTCGTTCTTAAATCCTTGTTTACTTTCTTCTCACTTTCTGTCTCTCGGCCGTTTAGTTAGTCCATCTGCGTAACAAAGTCAGCTCTCTCAGCTTCTGAGCTACGCTTCACTTATCTGGGCCCCGTCTCCGTGGCAACCCCGGAACCAAGAGCCTGTCAAATCAGACAATGCCTTTGAAATGAAATCCCGTCCTCTCCGATTTATTATTATTAGTATTTCCATGTGCGACTGAACACACAAGCGTCTGCTTAGTCGTACAAACAGAGTTTAACATGATCTCATCTCTTGCTATCACTGTATTCTCACACCAGTACGGACGGTGCCCATGTTTTTGACACATCCAGCTGGGAACAAACAACCCATTCAATTATGTAATAAAACTATAATAAATACCAAAGGCACTTAATTAGTCAGTTAATCAAATCACAAAGAGAGAAAGAACAGGCCCTGGTTACTGCGAGACATCACAGTTAAGACTATACCAGACATATTAATAGATATAGATATTAATAGAATTGAAAAAACATGTGCTGGTTACTGCTACTCGGATGTGAGGACCACAGAGCTTTGTTTTCTATCAATGCTGTATCTTAGTTTGCATGAAGTGAACCAGGCTGAACCCTGTTGACCCTGTGGCAGACAGTTAGCATGGGAGGCAGCGCTGGAGGCTAATGGATTTTGATTTAGGTTACCTTTGTATTTAGAGGGATTAGCAGAATGTGGATTACAGAAACCCAAATTACACTGTTTGCATTCAAAGTAAGAGAATAAAACAACAACGGTGGACTGCAGGCCCGCGTGCCCACTGTGCATGTGGCACAGCTTCGGCCCAAAAGGCCACAGCTGGTGGCTCACGGTGCCCTCGTTTTACACCCACGACGCTGCAGGACTTCAAACGAGGAGGTGCAGCGGCGCTAAACGAGGCCCTGAAGAAGCCGCCGCGGTCTTTGAGTGGGCAGAGCGGCGGTGAACACGTTCATGGCTGGTTCCATGACGCAAGCGAAGCTACAATCTTGCCTTCACTGCACGCAATTAACACATTCACTGCCGAGAGGACGCCTTCCTCCCTCGTCGTGGGCAGACGGACTAATGCAGACTCTGGCCCCGGCCCCACGCATGCAGACCACTCCTCAAACAGTGAGCTGGCTTTCTTTGGTAGACAAACATTGGGATTAGAGGCAGGGCGCCCGGGGGAGAGTGGGGGGTGGGGGGTGGTGGGTGGGCAGGGCTTGAGAATGACGCTGTTCCAGTTGTGGCAGAGAGTAGGTCAGAGGAGCTAACAGATGGCCAGGAAACTCCCTTCCTCCCTCCCTCCCGCCTGGGATGTCCTACAAAGGCCGAGGACGGCTAGCTGGGCCACTCAGCCACACTATGCTGTGCTATGGTGTGTGTGGAGAAACCCACAGGGGCTGTAGCAGGTATTTTACAACCCAGTTGCTGTCAGAGGGGCTTCTCGCCTCCTGCGGTGCGGCTAACGCTCGGCCCCGGTCCTCCTCACAGCAGCTCAGCCGCTGTGCTTTGCTCCTTGTCTCAGAAAACACGTCTAATTTGGGCTTAGAATGTGTGTAGGTGGTGCCACAACAAAAATAGTGCGTTTCCGCTCAGTCTCCGCGCTGTAACACCCAACTTTCCATCATTTCATAACTCACACTCATCGAGCCATTATTTCAGGGCTTTTCAGGAATGTCTGCATCGCTGCAGCTCCGTTCCCTTCTGCAGCGAAGTGAATGAAGTCAAGCATATGTGGACCCAAAGCACGAACTTTAATGACAGCACCGTGAATTGTTTTCTCAATCTCTGCAGCTTAAACAAGTCTAGAAGTGACAGGTAATTGCACCTAAATCCTCCTAAAACTGGGATTGAACCCAGATCCCTGACGTGAAGCACGCAGACAGAAGATAAGATGCGGCTCCAGCGGCGCTGAGGAGACCCCCCCCCAGGCGATAAGGCCTCACCCTGTGTCACAGCAACGGTCGCATGGCACCAGCCCATCTATTTTGGCAGGTCAGTCTTTAGTCAGCAGCCGCGTACATACAGGCTTAACGCTGACCCTCTGGAAAGACACGGCATCACGAGAATAAGGTCAACGAGGACTGAATGTGGCTGGACACAACAACTTCTGCGTTGTGTGAAGTTTGATACATTCCACATTTTGTACATATGGTACTTTATCGAATATCTGAGCAGATTAGCTCATTACTTGATGCCACTCCAAGAGAAATACATACATCACAGTGTGAAAGTCAGGCATCACTATAACCACCATCTATGGTTTTATGATAGTCTGACAAGATGATGGCGAGTGATTACATAACATGCCTTGTGGCAGTAACCTGAGGGGAGTCGGCACATCAAGTACTGCAAACGCTTGCAACCCACCACCCTGCAGGACCACGGGGTGGAACAGAGCGACTGCTCATAATCTGTCTGGACCTGCAGAGTAATGCACTGTATGATGCTGCAGGTCCAGAGTCTGTGTAATGGACAGCTCTCATAGACTATGATACATGTATGAGTTGCAGTTTGTGGCAGCAACATTGAAGAATGCAGTTCTTCTTCTGTTTGGAAATTAAAAACTCCAAAACTCTATTACAATATGAGAACAGTCTTTGTTTGCCTTAATGATACAGAGAGAAAATCATAGGTGTTCTTTGAGCCGGCAGAATTGCTGTTCAGTTGCGTAGGCAGCAGGAACCCACAAGAACAGTGTGTGTGTGTGTGTGTGTGTGTGTGTGTGTGTGTGTGTGTGTGTGTGTGTGTGTGTGTGTGTGTGTGTGTGTGGACTGAGCGAGGTGACTCTGGTGCAGGGAAAATCAATCTGATTATTCCTCGTTGGGAGGGTACACTGTGCAAATCCAGTGGATTATCTTACTTTTTTTTTACTGTCCTCCAACAATGTGATAAATAATTTAATAAAATCACTACATGCCAGGAGACAACACCATGAACTGCAGTATCCCAATACAGCCATGCAGAATTCAGCCAAAACAAAAAAACTACAGCAGTAAATGAGACGTGAGAAGCGGCTTCCTGCACTGGTTGAGGCGGCCGCCCCGAGAAGCGAGGCGCGTCTGTGACGATAACAATGCTGCTATTTTTACTAACAGTAGCAGACTGGTGACAAAGAGCAAGAGGGAGAAACCAAGGAGTGTGAGAGAGAGTGTCAGAAGGAGCAAACAAAGGCTCTAGTGTGAACTCTACCCAGAGCTGATCTGCTATTTTTGCCAGTTTGGGAGCACAGACAGACAGACAGCGAGGCAGAGAGGCAGTAAAATGGGTGTAAATGGGAGTAAAGGACGACGAGGGCCCAGACGTGTGGCTGCCTCCACCGCAAGGTGTCCAAAGCCTTGCTGCAAACAAGGAGGAAATATGCCGTAAAAGCAGGCGCTTCCTGTTTGGAGGAGATCTGGCAGTTACAGTCGCATGACATTTGGGCTTTATACTGAGTGTCCCTCCCATCTCAGGCCCCCTGCATCAATCTCCATAACAAAGGGCACTGTGATACAGTGTGAAAGGGCCCAGTAGGAGGTTATTCACTGATGATGACTGCAGAGTCACAACCGAATTCTGGCTTTCATCACAGTCTGGTTCTCGCTTCTTCATCACGGCGCTCATAATGGTTCCTGCTACTTATCTAATCTGTGGAGGATATACTATCACCACCGTCGGCCATGTTTTACTTCTCCTGCTGCAACAGTTCAGCCTTCATTAATATGAGCATTATGGCAGAGAGGTTCATTTCCACCCAGACTGGCTCCACACGAGCTGCAAATCTTCCTTTCAATTAAATATTAAAGTATTCTATTTGCATTTATTCTAATGAGGACCAGGAGGAAAGGGTGTTAGCGTCATAGTCTGTATTCTGAACCGTCTCTGAGGCCTCACCAACAAATATCAAATGCATTTCCCTCCTCATGTTGTAACCCATGTTGTTTACATGTAGATTCACAGCATCTGGTACAGTGTTCTCCGTCACTAGCTTTAGCTGGAAAGTTACCAAACGCCACCACCGCTAACAGCTGCTGCTCAGAGGAACAGTTTGATGTCGATTTCATTCACGTGTGAGTGATTGTGAGCATGTATTAAACCGGGGACCTGTCAGGTGTGTGCCCTGCTGGGTTTGTGCTATGCTAAGCTAACATACCCTTATGAGTGTGCAGCCGCGGGGACAAAGTGGGGGAAAGTTTCAACTTGACTGGTCATGATTCGGGACAGGAGCCCTCGGTCACAGCAACGTCTCAGTGCGTGTGTGATGCAGAGTCAGGGCCCACTTTAGCTTTTAGAGTCTCCGCATCCCTCAGACCTCGAGGCAGAGCGGAGCAGTGAGACGGAGCTGCAGAGGATCTGATGCTCTTCTCTGGATCATTACACCACCCCCAGACACAGAGAGACACTTTAAATCAGCTCGGCCTCCTCCTCGTCTCTCTTTTCTCATCTCACTGGTCCAAGAAGACATCACAGCCGCCTTTCGCTCGTCCTCCCTCTCACACACACACACAAAACACTCAGCTCCACATGACAGAGCATCCACTGTCTAAAACAGGGTTAATTATCCAGGCCTTTTAGGACTGTTTCCCCTACAATTATTTACAGAACCAACTTTCACTGCATTGAACTGCGAGCACCGGGATCACGGCTCTTTATGGGCCCGTGTTAGCTGCACTGTAAGAACGCAGTACCATCCATCAGCAACTGGCTAAGTCATGTGGAGGGAGGGTGAGTGCAAAGCCCCATGTTGAGACAGGCTGAAATGAAAATGTCAGCATCGTTCTGACACCAACAGGAGCCAAGTGAGTTCATTAAAACAGCTGACAGGAGCAGTGGCGCCGACTGCACCGCAGATAAGCTGTAAGGTCAAGTTCAACAAGCCTCTCGACATGAAAAAACACGAAACAAGCCCACGTTTGAATGTAGACAAAGCAGAAATGGGCCCATAAGGTTCCAGGGTTCCTGTTCTATCATCGCTCATCAGAAGCACCGTTTCCTGCTCCTCTTTCCTCACCTTGATGGGGTCTGAGCTGAAGCGGATCTTCCTGGACGGGGGCGGGTCCTCCTCCGCAGGCAGCCCTGCGATCTCCATGCAGCTGGACTCGGGCTCGTAGCGGTCGTCCGCCTCATCCTCATCCTCCTCGTCCTCGTCCGCCTGGCTTCCTCCAAAGTCGTCGCCCACTGCGCTGTAGGCGCTGATGTCCACAGAATCGCGGCCCGACTGCTCCTCCCTCAGAGTCCTGTCGTCCTCGCGGGCGCCCTCGGCCGCCGCCCCCTCCTCCCGCCGGGACGAGCTCTCCTCCTCGGACGCCGCCTCTCCGTTCTCCGTCGCCGCGCCTCGGGGCGGATGCTGGGCTCTGGCCTCCGCTTTGGCCTCCACGCCCGCGTCCGCGACGCTCTTCTCCTTCTCCTCACTGGGCGCAGAGGAGAGGTCGGCGGCTGGAGCGCCTTGTGCGACACCTTGGCCCCCGTTGATGCTGTCGGACGCGGGGGGCCCCCTCCCCTTCGGGCCCCTCTGAGGCCCTTCCTGGCCTCCGTCCTCCCCTTGGTGGCCTGTTGCAAAGCCACACACCCGCTTGGTGATGATCTTGGAGTTCAGCACGCCCACCTTGGCGCTGACGCCCCGGGACGGGAGCGGCGGCGTGGACGACAGGCGGTGCAGGTTGTTCCGCAGCTCCGCCGCCCTCTCGAACACGGCGCTGAGCTGGCTGACGGTGGGCGACACCGCCTCGCTGGTGTCCAGGCTGTCCAGGGACTCGGTGCTGCCGTTGAAGCGGGCCACCACGTCCAGGCGGCCGTCCTGCAGGCCCGCGGCCTTGTCGCTCTTCAGCAGCACGCGCGTGGTGGCCAGCTTCTCCTGCTGCGGCTGCTCGAAGATGCGGCGCGTCTCCTGCAGCTTGGAGTAGCTGGGCGACGAGGCGCGCGGGTGCCCGTTCTCCGGCTTGGGGTCGAACTTGCTGACGCGCTCGGACACGGACGAGCCGAGCTTCAGCAGCGCGCTGTGGTCCACGTTTTCGTTCAGGCTGCCGGCTCTCGGGAGGGAGAGGCGCACCGCCTTGTCGGCGCTCCGGGCGCAGTCGTCCGCCTCCGCGTCCGCGGGGGGTGCGCTCTGCATCTGCTGGAACATGTTCTTGATGCGGTGCACGTTGGAGCCGTACCTGCGGCCCCGGGGGCCCTCCTGCAGGTCCCCGTTGGCGGCATTGTCTTTGACGGGCTTCAGGGCCTGCATCCCCGCCTCGTACGCGTTCCGGTGCGGGGACGGGCTCCGGAGCGTGGAGCCGGAGCCGGCGCTCTTGGATGTGGGTTCGGTCTTCATCATGGTCGGTCACGCGTCGCGACGGATGCTCAGCGACGGCATGTCTCCCTCGTCGAGCCCCGGCGGCAAATCTGTCCAATCCACCAGCAGCCGAGCCGATGCCAGCGAGGCGGCGCCCGAACTAGACCGGCAGATGGGGACAAACAAAAACAGAGCGCATTAAAGGCCTGCCTGCATCCGCTGCAACGCGCGTCCAGTGGAACGGAGAAAGTGAGCACGATGCATCTGTCATTAGCTCGCATGCAGCTGCAACAAAGCCGATGCAACGCACGGGTGTCTGCACAGGTCTGTGGGACGCTAGCGCGGAGACGGAGCACGGATGCGCCGCAGCTGACGACAGAGCGCTTACGTTTAATCCCTTTTTACAGGCAGGATCATTTTGATCTCTTCATTCTGCGAGCTGCAGATTTCTGGTCCTCGTAGCGACGGAGCTGCAGCATGGAGGCGGAGGAGGCGGCGGCGGCGGCGGCGGGGTCCTAGCGCCCGCAGCCCGTCTGGGTCTCAGCATGAACCGCACCATGTGTTCAAACTCCGGAGAAATAAAAATATATGAATAAAATGACTTAAAGTCACAAGCAACGAGCGCTAGTAATTACGAATAGTTTTACAATTGGCTTAATGCGTTAATTAGCTAACAGTTAAAGCAGCTAGTTAGCTAGCTAAAGGTAAAATTAGGTGCCCACAGAGGTCAAATAGCATAAATATAAAATAAATATAAAAACAGTGGAAACGATAAATAAAACCAAATGTGGCGAAGCTGCTTTGGTGAAAATGCTGAAGAGTAAACGGTTAAACAATTAGCAAAATTAGCCATTAGTTAAAACAGGTAGAAGAGTAACTGCTTGAAAAAGCTTAAGTAATAAAACCTGATGAAACAGCAGTCTAAGACAAATGTCACCTAAAACAGTTTAAATAGTTACTAGTTAATCGTATTGCATAGTTAATTAGTGAAAGCAGCCAGGAGTAATGAACTAGCACTGGTGGCTAACTAGCGCTTCAGCTTCTAAAAGCAACAGTTAAAACAGCCAGTGGTTAAAAAGACGAACACTGAAGACAAAACAGATGAGAGGTAATAAAAATAGAAAATAATGCCGCTTTAGCTTGAAAAAAGAAACTCGTGTACAGTTCAGCCGCTACGTCCACAGTCGTGGAGGTAAAGTGGAACAAACAGCTGGTGCAGGTGTGAAGGCGGGACCCCCTGCTGTGAAGGCAGCGCTCTCCCATTAGGACCCAGAGAATCAGACCTGCCGTTCCTGCTTCCTGCGCTGAGCATCCAGGACAGACGTGTGATCACCGCAGGTGGACCAGCGCTTCTTTTGCTCAGAGCTGGGTTGGATTCTGCCCACGCCGTCTCGGGTTCTGTATTTTCACGGGGGCTGGTTTGGTTCATGGGCCAACGCAGTCTCACACAGCGAACAGAGATGATTTTCCTTTCATCATAATGGGAGCAGCTGGAGGTCCATTCTGAAGGACAACCAGACAGGAAACCAGAGAGGTTCTGTTCTGGACGGTTCAGTGAGGATGGAGTGCCACCTAGCTTCTCCATCAGTGTCTGCAAAAACACTGGAAATGGGCTCCATTCTTATGAATGTGTGGAACAGACACACATCAGACAAATAAGCCACTTTCAATCAATTGGATAATCGATTACTCTAATTAATTGGACATGTGTTTTCCTCTGGTCATTTAATCCCTGTTAAGGAACCATTGAGTTACTTTTCTTTTGTAGTTCTGTAGGACAATTTCTGGTAATAGTAAAGTAAAAGCAATGGAAACACATTAATTCACATGTTTAGTTACCACCTTCAAGCTTAATGTGTGCGACCAGAAGCAATAAAGTCCTCCACACTTAGACTCACAGACCCCTGAGGATGTCGTTAGGCGTGGGCCACAAATAGCTCTGACATGTGTTGCACTGAGCGAGCCCGGCTCCGCTTGGTTCTGTCAATCACAGCACAGAACAAGATGGCCGGCTGCAGGAGCTGGATCCTCTGCTTCACAGGCAGGTTTACTCCTAAATGCTTCAACTTTAAGCAAATGCACGCGTCCTGTCAGCCTCCAGTGTGTGTCTGTGTCGTGTTGGGTTGTGATGTGAGGGGAAGCGGCTGTTAAACTACAGCAGCAGCTGTCGTGTGTACGTTCACGCCTGAGCATAGTTTGGTTCTACCTGTGTTTCACAGCAGTTTGTGCTGTCAGTGTGTTTGGGGCCACTGCAGAGATCAAGGTCACCATTCCTGTCGGGAGGTTCTTCACGTACGAGCTGATGAGAGAGACTTTCCAAAATGATTTTGAGCCTTTGTCACGAATCTATGGTAGGAGCCCGGGTCCTTGAACCCTGTTCTGTGTGTTGTACCTGTAAACACAGCTCTTACATTTCTGCTCCCTGCTCGGTGAAGCTGGACATTTGTACGACGACCCCATGATATTTAAGTGCAACCGGCAGAACTTCCCCGACCTCCCGGAGTGGCTGCGCTTCACCCAGCGGCACCCGTACGATAACGGCTTCCTGTACGGAACGCCGACAGCTCCAGGGAAAACCATCGTTGAGGTACGACGTCACCGGAACACAACACGTCCACAGACTGCGTCTGAAGTCCAGTTATTGCTGCTTATGTGATGCTGACTGTTGGACACACGTGCTTTTTACAGATTTATGCCGTCAACAAACGCAGCTATGAAACAACCAGACACATACTAGTGATCAAAATGGTTGCAGGTAAGATGAAACAAGTGCATGAGCTCAACAATGTGAATAACGAAGCAGTGAACTGTCCCTGAAAGCAGCGCGTGCTGTCGCTCTCAGAGAAGATGCTGCCTTTTCAAGCCGAGTTCTTCATCCAGCTGAGGGAGATTGAGAAGGTGCTGCCCTCTTCTGTCCAGGATGAGATAAAGGCTGATTTACAGAGGCTGTGGGAGACGGACACGCTGGAGGTGGTCAATATCACCAACGCCCTGGACCGCGGCGGCCGCGTCCCTCTCCCTCTGGCAGGACACTACGAAGGGTAAACGGCTTCCTTCACGCTTCCACGTCTGATAAACTGCAGTAGTGCTTATTGACATGTGATGGTGCCAGTGTGTACGTGAAGGTGGGCTCGGAGCGCTACTTCTCAGAATGCCTCCTGAAGGTGCTGACAGCTGAACACACGAGGCAGTGCCAGGCGGGGGCCAGAATCAAGGTCCCCGGGGGGTGTAACTTCTGCAGGATTCCTGGCAACTGCATCACCTGGTGCAGAACGGAGCTGGTGAGAGCTCCAGAGTTTGGTTCCGCTCAGTGAAGTTATCCATGTGTGGCTGTGAAAACCCACGGGGCCCCTTTCTTCCCTCTAGTTCGATCTGACGAAGCAGGAGCCGGCCCCCCCTGCTCCCACCATGGGGTCAGGGGTCCTGGAGGGTGGAGGCGACTTCACCCCCCTCGAGTCCCCCCCCAGCAGAGACTACTTCCCAGACTACATTGTGACAGTGCTGGTGCCCCTGATAATTATCATCATCCTGTGTCTCCTGTTGGCCTACATCATGTTTGGGAGACGGGAGGGAGTGTATGTATCGAGTCTGATTGTGCCCAATATGAATACATGTATTCAAAGTCAAGTGTTTTCCATAAAGGTTCTCTATTTTTTCTAGTGAGAAAAGAGATGCAAAGACAAACCAGTAAGTAACATGAGTAGGTGCATGGGAGTATTCTTCCTTATATTAGCGGTGAAGCCAACCAGCATCTTCGAGGAATCAGAGTGTTTGTAAAACGATAAAGCACAGTGTTCTGTTCGACCCAGAATCCAGCTGCACCACCACCACACCATCCACGGCAACACGGACGAGCTGAGGAGGATGGCCGGGGACCGGAGCGCCACCCCGCCTTTGTCCACGCTGCCCATGTTCAACAGCCGGACCGGCGAGAGGGCTCCGCCTCTGCAGTCGGACAGCCCCACCGTGCCCCTGATCCGGGCCCAGCAGTAAGACCCCCACCCAGCTTCTGATTAGAACCCAGCTACCAGCACTAGTGCTGCAGGCCAGTGCAGCTTCAGGGTACCTGTGTGTACCTGCAGTGCTGGAGTGTTTAATTGTTCATTTCACTACTGGTCAGAGGCATTAACTGCACTTTTTACCTAACAAGTGTATTTTGAACTCTTAGTCAGTGGTTACTTCGCTGATGCAGATCTGTTTTTTCCCCCAGTGATCCCTACACTGACACGCTGCCCAGATAACCTGCTGGAGGATTCCTGCTGCAGCGCTGCCTTCATTCTGGTTCATGTTTAGGTGTTTGTTCATGTATTATTTATGATTCAGAAAACACAGATTCATCACATTGTCTGATTTTTCAGGAGGTAAAAACAACGATGGGTGAAGTGCTAGTGATATATTTGCTGTTTGGATTCAGTAATAGCCGAGGCTGATTCTTTAGGTGACATTAAAATAAATTAATAGTTTGCTGTTTAATAATAATTTGTGTTATTATATTGTTTCCTGTACCTAACTATATTTAAACACCAATAAAAAAATCAAAACACCTGTAATCTGTATTGCTGTGACATCATAAATCTCATTCTTTTGTCCAAAGCAGAAACTCATCTTTTTAATATTTAGATGAAAACATCATCCAGCCGTCGACCAATTCATTTGAATTTATTCTGACTCTTCACCGAAGCCTCTCAGACGTTCAAAGAGCAGTCAAGCAGTGGTTCACTGATCGTGCATGATTGTTGACCTTTTGTTGCACCTTTTCTCCAGAAGGGGGCGCTCATGTATCTCCATTTGATTTGGGAGCGTTGAGTTTGATGCACATCTTCTGTTCTGTGAACAACCTGAAACTTCATTCTCATGCAGGTTCATTGTTTTTAAGTCGCATGAACTATAATATCTACATGCCCTCTATGTAATCCACTAATTTGCCATATTAAGGTCTCAGTTCTCAATTCCAAGGGAGAGTCAATCATTTATAGCTATTGTGATTGTAGTGACTCAAACTGCCAGGTTGGAGTCTTTATTGGCCTTGTTTTCACTGCTTGTAGAGAATAGAAACATATTCAGTGCAGCTGTTGTGGAACAGTTAATTTCTGAACCTACATCAACTCTGCTTCATTACCAGAGTTGTGATGTGCATCGTATCCCAATTTAAAAAATCCCAAATGCATCTTTGCTGTGTGCAGGCTTTCCCAATCCCTAACACCTGATTTCAGTTTCACAACAGTTGCAAAACAGGACAGTGAAAACTCCGCCACTGAGTAGACCACTTCACATGCTTTATTTCAGCACCCAAAATAATTAAAAACATCTTGATTTATTATACATGTACAACATAAGTACAGAATCTCTGTTTTAAACCATGAAAGTGGGTCTGCTTCAAATTTTTTTTAAGAAACCCTTCGCGAAAAAGACATCAACAAACAACATAAACAACAGGGTGGGAGATGATGTGCTGTTTTGTTTTTAGTCAAGAGCAGTTTTCCACAGGGGCAAACAGACAGAAGGATCAACACAGGACACATGGGCAGGAAGGAGATATTGAACCAGTCACTTGCTTTTATCTACAAAGACATGATTGCATGCAATACATCTGCAGCGACAACGTCTGTCATCAAACCAACACTTAAGAAGAAAACAATTGCACTGCATAGACAACAAGGCAATGAGTCAGTCTGGTAGCACCACAGGTTCTACAGGCATTAGTGGCAAAAGGTTTGACAGTGAGCGTTTCACCGTCAGGCACCAATAACTGGACCTCATTCGAATGGTAATAGCACCGTTTGTTTTGGAATCCCTCCGTAACTCGTGTAAAACAAACCCTTTTCATTGAAGAAAAAAAACGGGACTTCTTGTTATGAGGCGACCTCAGAAAGCCGAGCTTCTCGCTTTGCTCTGATTACATTAGTCTGAGCAGCAGTCAGGTGTTTTTTTCTGTCAAGAATTTATAACAAGAAGACGCTTGACACTTTTTACAATTTATTTAACACCAGGAAAAATGGTACATATCATTTGTTGTTTTCAGTGTCCTTCCGCAGTGGTGGAAAATGGCAAACGTCACCTGTGTTTCATTGCGTCGCGTGGATCGATTTTTTTTTCTCAATCTCCAGGGGAAAATTTTACACAAGTTATATATTATTTTCTTGTTGCCAGTGGAAACAAATGATTCTTTTTAAAGTCTCCGTTTGGTTGGTTTCAGTTGTAGTAGCAGTCCCAAAAAAAGAACGTCTCATGGTTGTAAAAAGTACAAACACTGTCTTCAGTAGAGTGGTTTTAAGCATGTGGACCAATGGCAGCCGAATGAGTTTTTGAATGCATAGAAAAAGGATTTAGAGATGACTGCTAGAAAAAAAACAACAATGTCATGTCCATATTTCTTAACTTTTTACAAGAAGCAAACAGGGCCCACTTCAACGCCAAATTCCTGATCAGGTGCACCAACATCCATAGGAGCAATGTCAATGATGGGCAGGCGGCTTGTTTTTGATGTCTTGTAGTCGATGACTGTCTTGCCCCATGAGCCAGTGTGTGTCTGTGGAGAGGGAGAACGCAGGAAAGGTCAGTGAGAGGTTTTAACACAAATGTTGAACAGATATAATCCCTATTCTCAACAATCCCAGTTGGACGATGAACAGAATCAGGACCCACCGTGCAGCCATCCTCGTTGACGCTGTATGTGAAGCGGCTGTTGCCCTCGGCTCTGATCTCGATGTCGTTGGATCCCTGGAGGAGCAGGGCCTTCTTCAGGTTGCCAGTGGCGGAGTCCATGTAGGCGATGCTGTTCTTGCAGTGGTACGTGACGTTCTGAGAGGCCTGGTTGGACATCAGGCGCATGAAGGTCATCTGGATGTTGACGTCCTCAGCATCAGCTCCATCGCTGCCATACTGGAACTACATGGTGTAAGAAGAGAAGAATGCATGAGTTTTACCGGCTCTGGTTTAACAGCACTGTAACATGTGCTCTAATCAGTGAGGATGTTTCCCGGCTTCTCACCTGGAATCCACCGGTCATGGACTCGCTGAACCAGATGTGCTTCTTCTCTCTGATGTTCTTGCTGAGGTACCAGTTCTTCATGGGGATGCTGGACTGGCTGGGGTAGATGCAGGTCTCACCAGTCTCCATGTTGCAGTGGACCTTGATGGCATCCAGAGGAGAGCCCTGGTTGGGATCGACCCAGTAGGTGCCTGCGACATAGGAACATGACATTCAGTTTAGGTTTATAAGATTCTACGTGTCGTCCTTTATCTAAAGGCTTTGCAGATCTGCACTTACCGCTCTTCCACTCAGGCTGGCACATTCTCAGGTCACGGCACATGCGAGCAGGGTTCTTCTGGGTGCCATCGGGGCTACGGATCTTCTCAACCCTCTGGGTCAGAGTCTTGAGGGTGGTGTCAACCTCCATGTCGCGGTCGCGCATCATGTTGGGGTCATCAGCACGGTAGCCTCCGCGCAGGGGATCGGGGGCCTTCTCCTGAGCAGGCTGGATGTTGAACTCAAATGCTGCGCCAGGAGCTCCAGGGAGTCCAGCGGGTCCAGGAGGTCCTGGAGGACCCTGTTGTGAGGAACGAGTAGTTTACAGACTGCAGCTATAGTTTAAGTATCAGAAAATGTCAATACATAAATAAACTACATATTTTATTACAACTTACAGCAGGTCCCATCTCTCCATTGCGACCACGAGGTCCAGGAGGTCCAATGGGTCCGGGCAGGCCGTTCACACCATCCTTACCAGGGGAACCATTAGATCCAGCAGGTCCCTGTAGACCAAAGCTACTAAGTCAGCTTACTTAATAACAGGTGCTGCAAATTTATAACAGATTCACCATTTAACCAACATTTTATGTCCTGAAGATGATTAAGACCATTTTACCACTTTCAGGATTATTTTGCAAGAAGCTTATGGAAAGAATAACTACACGTAAATGGCAAATTGTAAAAAACCCCACTTACTCTAGGTCCGGCAGGTCCAGAGGCACCAGCAGGTCCTCTCTCTCCAGCAGGTCCCTAGAAGCAGAAAAAGATGTTACAATCAAATAAGTAATCTCAATAACTCAACATAACCATTGTTCATGTCTATATCATCCTGGAACAGTTACTTACAGCAGTTCCAGGCAGACCCTGCATGCCACTGAATCCTCTGTGTCCCTTGTGGCCTCTCTCTCCAGCCTCACCAGTCTCACCTCTGTCTCCCTTGGCACCAGCAGGGCCCTGAATACAAGCAACAGGACAACAACTTGCCATCTTAGTGTCATCCAGTCACTTGACTATTAATGTTAATAATGCATGTTATGAGGTAATGAACATACAGCAGGTCCACGGACACCAGCAGGGCCTGCAGGACCAGCAGGACCAGCGGGACCCTAAACCAAACAAAAAATCAAAATTTGAGTTAGTCATTACTTAATGTAATTTCGACAGGATCAAAATAAGCATGAAGCAGGCTTACAGTCTCTCCACGGTCACCATTCTTGCCAGACGGTCCAACAAATCCAGGGGCACCGGGTGCACCAGGAGGTCCAGGGGGTCCAGACTGGCCAGGCTCACCACGGTCTCCCTGCAGAGGCAAATTACCAGTGAGATTGGGCTAGACAGGCAAACTGTAGTGTTTCTACTTAGAAGCTATGTTCAAATAAAGTTTAAATATTTAAGCATAACACATCAGTGGACGATCTACCTTAGGGCCAGGAGGTCCATCGCGACCAGGGGCACCATCGTGACCAGCAGATCCCTGAGAAGGAGCAGAAAGGACAGTAAAAGCCCATGTATCAGTGGTAACAAATCTGTGAGAACTGAGAACCCAAGGTGCATTTGAGACCATGCTAGACAAAGGCTCTCTGATTTAGAATCGACGGACCAAAGACTAAAGCAGCATACCTCACGACCAGCCTCTCCAGTAGCACCAGACAGTCCAGGGGGACCAGCAGGTCCAGGGGGTCCACGCTCACCAACAAGTCCAGAAGGTCCCTGCTTTCCAGGCTCACCCTGAAAACAAACAAGAGAAGTCATTTGTCTGTGTGTTTAGGGGTAGAATCTAAAGGTTACTACTGATGTAGTCTGATTACTCACAGCCGGTCCAGGCAGACCAGAGAAACCACGCTCTCCACGCTGTCCAGGGAGACCTACAATACCACGCTGTCCAGAAACACCTGGGGGTCCAAGGATACCAGCGGGACCCTGCACAGAAGAAAACAAAGGTCACTCAGCTTGTACATGATGACCAATATCATTCTGGTCTCTTTTAGAACCCAGAAAAGGATTTGCTTTGATGAATGATAACAGGTACTCACTGGGGATCCATCAGCACCAGGAGATCCCTTCTCTCCACTGGGTCCTGGAGGTCCAGCAGCACCAGCCTCACCAGGGCGACCAGCAGGGCCAGTCTCACCACGGTTTCCTCTTGCTCCATCTTTGCCAGCAGGTCCAGCAGGTCCAGGAGGTCCAGCAACTCCCTGGAAACAAAGCACAACAAATGGAAATACTATTGAATCATGCCAAGCTAAAAGCCCGACTAAAAACAAGATGAGTTATTATTAGTCATTGCAGACGTTTAATCGTATGTGATGCTACTTACAGCAGGGCCAGGGGGTCCAACTCTTCCAACAGATCCAGGGTAACCAACAGCACCCTACAAAGATACAAACAAATTAGGTACAACTTCACTGATTATACTATCTTTACGGGTCACCTTATGCTACAAAGTCTTCCATGTTGACAGGATGCTTACAGGGGCACCAGCACCACCACGAGCACCTTTGGGTCCAGGAGCACCAGCAGGTCCCTGTTAACAGATACATTTATAAATGAAAGAGTAGCCAACGGTCACTGGTTTAACAAAATGGGGTAAATATGATCAAGTATTTTACTTCATATTGCTAATTTGCTAACATAGACTTACCTGAGGACCAGAAGATCCAACAGGTCCAGGAGGTCCAGCGGGACCAGCATCTCCCTTAGGTCCAGTGTCACCAGTCTCTCCCTTGTTGCCAGGCTGACCATCAGCACCCTAAGGTTAAAGAGCAACAGAAGGAACAATTCACGGCATGATCATTGGCACCAGATTGAAACTTATTTGAGTGTTCTCTGGAAGTTTAGCCTAGAGTAAAATGTAAATGTGTTGAACATTTAGGGTCTTACAGGAGGCCCAGCAAATCCAGCAGGTCCAGCAGGGCCAGTCTCTCCACGCTCACCCTGATGGAATTTAATAGAGTATTTTAGTTCTAGTTAGTAATTGTGCCTAAATGTACAAAATACACATAGTACGCTACTGTATGCTGATGATTATAGAGAAGAACTTACAGGGGAACCACGAGGACCAGTGGGTCCAGCAACTCCAACAGGGCCCCCCTCACCCTAAAACCAGAGAAGAAACTTTATTTAATTCTAAGGCAAGCATTAACGTTAGCAAGCATAACACTGAATATCTCTCCTGGCACAAATTTTGTTTATGATAACCAAAGATGGAAAAAATTCATTTTTGGATATCAATAAAGTCGGGTCTCACCTTCTCACCCTGAGGACCAGGAGGTCCAGGTAGTCCAATAGGTCCAGTCAGACCACGGACACCATCTTTGCCAGCGGCGCCATCAGCTCCCTTGCCACCGCCGTCTCCCTGTGGAGAGAAACAGGTTAATAGAGCCATTGTGATGGTATCCTGCTGCTACATATTTAGTAAAAGTCCAGTACTGCAATGAATGACCATGTCCTGAACTGAACTAAGTAAGTAAAATACCTTCATCCTGATTTATTAATTCAGTGTATGATTGATTTCATGGAAACTATAATATATAAAATATATTTCCTCAATTATCTTATGCTTACTCAATAAATGCTAGTTATAATGTTGTGTTGCTGTGATGCTTACTCTCTCTCCCTTGGTTCCGGGGAGACCAGAAGGTCCACGCTCACCAGGCATTCCCTGCATACCAGTCAAACCCTGAGCACCAGGTCCACCAGGAGCACCAGGCTCTCCCTGTACACACACAAAGCCAATAAATGAATTATTTATCTTTTGAAATCAAGTGCAAGTGAACAATTAATGGCTCCTCAGCATCTTCCTCTGAAACGTACCTTAACACCATCGTTACCAGCTGGTCCAGGGGCACCACGAGGTCCCATTGGGCCACCGGCACCTGGAGCACCACGCTCACCAGGGAAACCTCTGTCACCCTGAAAGATCACAGGGACACATCAGACACGTCCTTATGACAAAGTGACAAGATGAATAGTGTTTGCAATGAATAATGACAAAATACTCACTCTTGGTCCAGAAGGGCCATTGGGTCCAGCCTCACCAGGAACACCCTAAACAATAGGCACAAACATTACATTACTTCTGATATGACTTGTTGTGTGTTTTAACGAGAATAAAGAACGCACATTAAGGCCTTGGTTAAAAAAAGGTTAACCTTTCACAGCTCCAAGTGACTCTTACCTGCTCACCAGGCTTGCCAGTCTCTCCAGTAGCACCTTGAGGTCCGGGAAGACCCTGAACATGAAGGCAAGGTAGAAATCTTTAGCGGTATCAAATGGAAATGTAACACTGTTGAGAGGTAAATCAACATAACAAGAAACAGCACTCAGGGCTCTGTGTGCTAAAAGGCTTACCTGGAATCCAGGAGGACCAGCAGGTCCCTGCTCACCCTTCTCTCCAGCAGGTCCCTGAACAAAAAACAAAAAATTAAAATATGAGACATGATTGTACAATACAAGAGTTTAGTTACAACTGAGCAGAGATACATACAGCAACACCAGAGGGTCCAGGAGCTCCAACGTCACCATCTTTGCCAGGAGCACCCTGTGAACAGCAATAAAACATTTTCATATTACAAAGGTCTACCAGTAAAGTGTGATTTTGCTTAGTGCTAATAATACTCAAGTACTTACAACAGGGCCAGCGGCACCAGCAGGACCTCTCTCGCCAGGCTTACCAGACTCACCCTGTTGCAGAAAAGACTTTCAGCGTAACTGACTACAAAAGATCATCTGAACCTAAGCTAAACTCCACTACAAACTGTTAGTTAGGAAGGTTAGTTAACTCACATTAGGTCCCTTGGGCCCAGGGAATCCCATAACTCCAGGCTGTCCTCTGGATCCTGCTGGGCCAGGAGGTCCAGCACGGCCATCTTGTCCAGGAGCACCCTAAGGAACATAGGAAAACATATATGTTGCCCAGTTGCATGTTGTTCTTCTAAGCAAACAACATCATGATCAATATGAGAAACAATTTCAGTTCTTCAGTACTTACAGCAGGTCCAGATTTGCCATCAGGGCCAGGGCTTCCAGGACTACCAGTCACACCCTGTGGAGAACATGCCACACATCAGAAACAGTGAGAACAATAATGTACAACAACAATTACTACAGTCCTAGGATTAAAGAGTGACAGAAAATGCACATTTGTAGAGATACACAGCAGAACTGACCTTGGATCCAGGTGCACCTGGACCACCAGGGGTTCCAGACTCACCAGTGGCTCCCTGAGGACCCATTGGGCCTGGGGCACCACGCTCACCAGGGGCTCCCTGTGAGGAAAATATTCAGAAATACCCACAGGACAGTGGATGAAGTTGACAACGCTCATTATTTCAGTCAAATGAAAGGTCATGTTAAATCACAAACAGTATATTTACTGGGTCGATGGTAACTCACCTTGCCACCAGCACCACCATCAGAACCAGGCAAACCACGAGGACCAGGAGCACCCTAGGAAAACAAACAAAAACAACCGTGTCACTAACTGTGATGTAAGCTCCACTCTTCTGTGCTTGGCCGTGCTAGGCTAAGCTAAGAGGCACATTATCAAACGTTTGTCATTATAACCAAGTTAAGGTCATTGTAAGTGTCAGTATGATGTGGTAGTAACATACACGCTCTCCAGGGGGTCCACGGGGTCCAGCACCACCAGGCTCTCCACGAGGACCTCTCTTTCCTTCCTCACCAGAGGGGCCAGGAAGTCCCTGAACTCCAGCGGGACCCTGAAAAAGTAAAAAGCATCAATAATGTTATTTGTACAGTATGCATAAGAAGTAGGAAGTTAAGGGAACCTGGTGAGGTTCGGGGTATTTTGAAACTTACAGGCTCTCCCTTGGCACCAGGCTCTCCCTTAGGACCAGAGGGGCCATGGTCACCCTATTAGCAGAGACACATAACTTATTTAATTTTACTGATTGTGGCTTTAACAATGAAAAGAAAAGTGACATGACAAGTCCCCATTAATAGAATTAATGATCCACTTACATTGTTACCCTTGGGTCCAGGAGCACCAACAGCTCCCTGAGCTCCAGCAGGACCACGAGCACCAGGGAAACCAGGAGCACCAGCATTACCAACAGTACCCTACAGAAAGGATAGCTGAGGTTTATAACCAAATCAAGTTCACAATTCCAGTGGAGTAAAACCAGGCACGGTAAATGATACTTACAGTACTACCCTTAGCACCAGGAGAGCCATCAGATCCAGGGGCGCCCTGTTGAGAGAACATACATGAAATGTGTCAGCATTGAATGGCAAGATGAAGAGACAGGTATATGTGCTCATAGTGGTACCAGTAGATACCAGTATCCACTCACAGCAGCTCCAGCAGGACCGGCGGGTCCGGGGTTGCCAGGCTCACCACGGGCTCCCTGAGGTCCCTCGGCTCCACGGCCTCCCTGAGCACCAGTCTCTCCCTGTAAAGGCAAACACAAAATTCTCAAACATAAAATGTCAATAAAGATGGTGAAAACGTCTTGTTTATAATACTTGACGTTCCTAAAATCATGAAGGTGTGTGGGACAGGTTTTCTCACTGCATAACTAGCTACACCTACTAAATATCTACTGATGCCATCTGGTGGCTACAGTGTTCATCTGACTTCTTACCTTGTACTTTGTCACATGCAACAGTGACTAAAGCATGAGGAGTGTAGTTCAACTCATTTAATTAGCAAGATACATTTTTCAAGGTGATAGCCACCAAGTAGTGCAGTTTTAGGTGACTTACCTTTGCACCAGCACCACCGGGGAATCCAGGAGGACCAGCAGGTCCGGTAGGTCCCTGAAAAATAAACATGCATGTGTAAATCTAGGTTAAGACAACCATTAATTAAATGCTGTAAACAGAGTTGCTGTAAACAGAGTTGCTTTAAACAGAGCGAAAAAGGGAACTTACTGGGGGTCCAGCAGGACCAGTGTTGCCGTCATTACCACGAGCGCCCTGCAGAGCAGGAGCATCACATCAGGATCAGATCAAAGAGACATGTTTTATACACAGAAGAGTTTTAAGTTAAATAGTAAAAAGTAAAGGTAGGGCTTACAGAGGGTCCGGGAGGTCCAGGGCGGCCTCTCTCACCAGGAAGGCCACGAGCACCCTGATAAAAAGGTGAAAGAACAACATTAGTTTGATAGCTCTATGAATTTATTTAATTACAACAAATTAAGTGTAAAGTCAGTAAACATACCATGGCACCAGGGACACCGTTCTCACCAGAGGCACCAGGCTCTCCCTGTAGATAAATGCAAACAGAAACAGAGACTGGAATTGTTGTGGCATACTGGTGCAGAATGGAATACTGGTGGGATGTTTCTGTTGGTGTGTATCAGTATATCTGATTTCTTACCTTAGGTCCAGCAGGTCCAGTGTCTCCCTTAGCTCCATCCAGACCGTTGAATCCCTGTGGACAAAGTCAATGGGCATGATGAGCGCACTTATCACTCGCAATACAACTATAAATAATGTTGACGGTAGACTCACTCTGTGTCCCTTGATGCCGGGGAGTCCAGGAGTTCCAGGGAATCCGCGAGCTCCCTGGAGAAAAAAAAAGAATCAGCAACATGCAAAGAAATTACACATCAATATGAAGTTCAGCCTTGGTCAACCATCTCCTGAGCTGCAACACTCACCTGAGGGCCGGCAGCTCCACGCTCACCAGGGCGACCAGCTTTGCCGGGCTCACCCTGTTACCGACACAAAGGTGGTTCATGGGAAAGGAAACATGAGTAAGCCTCTTGTACAGTCGACAGTGAGTTTACAGCTTCAATTTATGTAAGTCCATAACTTACATCATCTCCGTTCTTTCCTGGGGGACCAGCAGGACCACGGGAACCCATGGGACCCTGCATAACCAAAATAATGTTAAAATAACATCTGCTAACTCTGATTGTATTGTCTTGAATAAAGACCAAGTAGTTGGGGCGAAAGGAGCATGAGAGGCAGAAAGTAGAAATGCAGTGATCTAGGTTATAATCTAGGATAAATGACAGAACCCGAGCAAAGAAAAACATTTTGTATACTCACAGCTGCTCCAGGCTCACCGGGCTCTCCAGGAGGTCCAGTGAATCCCTGAGGACCCTGAGGGACAACAAAAGAAAAAGATCACATTTCTGATACATATAAGATAAAGACTCATTATTACATGCAAATGAAAAGAGAAGACTTACAGAGGGACCAGAGGGGCCAGGAGTACCGCGGGGACCCATAGGACCCTGTTGAAGAAGGATAAAAAGGACATTTTAATTTTTCAAAAATCTAAAACTCTAAAGCAGAAACTTACTGCTTATTATATGTGTTAAGATTTGTACCATTGGGCCAGGAACAGGTGGGCCGCTGGATTTGGATGGGTCAGAATAGCTCATCTGAGGAGAGTAGTTCTGTAAAGGGACAAAAAAAAGAATAAGTCACCAAACTCACAGAGATGGGCCTAAACTGTATCTTCTCACTGTCACCTCCTCCTACTACTGCTATGTCTCAGATCTCAGGTTCTACGTAATTTGTAGACATAATCTTGAGACCAGGAAAGATGTCTGCATTCCCGGTACTCAAAGAATCACTGAGCTGTCTGGTTTTTAGCTGTCAAAAAGTAACTGAATAATGCAAAGTTGCAGAATCAATCAACATTTAGGACTCGATTGCTTAAAAACAGATTCCAACATATGTTGATGTTGGTGATACGTACTCCGCCAAGGCCAGGGGGGCCAGGGGGGCCAGGGGGCCCAGGAAGGCCATTCTGTCCAGGGAGTCCATCGTTGCCAGGAACACCAGGAGGACCCTGAAGGAAAAGTCAAGCAGACATGGCCGTTGGCGTTGCTGACTCGATATTTCACCTAAATTAATAGAGCGTATATAATTCATAGCACAATCGGTTTGGATCACATCACATCATCGCATGTGTTTTTTAATTCATTATGCATTTCCTTTTTAAAACAGAAGGTAGGTAAGGTTCTATGTTGGTGTTTCTCTTCTTCCTGTTCTGAAACATAATTTGATTTTACATGTGTGACCTATAAACTTTTAGTGACCCATAGACCTTGTGACCTAATTATCAAAGGTCATCAGTGACTGAAGCACCATTAATCACAAATTTAGATCAAAGGGCAAATGCACAAATACACATATACATAGCAAATTTATGGGGGAAATATAATGTGTATTTTTAATTGAGCTAGAGTTATTGAGTAGATACATGATTTGTGAGCTGTTACTCACACCAAAAAATAATTATTATTATTTATTTAAAAAATAACTTAAACAAGCCAGAAACACCAAGAAGTCATTGAAAATGCTACTAACATGTCTCTGACATGAAATAATTGGAATAAATATGATTTTAAAAATCTAGGTGTGGTTTGCAGTGCAGGACAGAGGAGGTATCATAAACAGTGTGAATGAGTAGAACGTACCTGGTCTCCCTTGGGGCCATTTTCTCCCTTTGTTGGCTAAGGATGGACAGAAATGGAAGTTAGACGGCTTTCACACATCAACCTGAGAATAAACAGGCCTGATGAAAAACTACACCATGCAGTTTCATCGTCACTAAATCCTGGCCTCAGGCCTCAGTTACACATGATGTCCAGTATTAATAAAAGATAAAAGGGCCAAATACCTCCTGGTAATCTGGAGTCACGGCTCCTACGGAACCAACGGAGAAAAAGAGAAAGTCAACAATTCCGCATTTCTGACACATTTGTTCATGATGCAAACAGTTAAAGCTTTAAGTTCTAGGCTGTGGTTTAGTCATCGTCCGGTCAGTTTTTGATGAAAGGTGGTTTGCCTAGTTGTTGTATACATAAACGTACTGTTAAGCAAATCTTTTATGGAAAATGCTGAGAAATTAGTTTTATAAATGTTGTTTTGGGACGTGTGTGCAGCGTCACAGCCCAGGTGTGAACATATTCTTTGGTCGTCAGAGGGTGGGTGTAATCCACATTAACGGAATGCAAATTGAAACGGAAAAGGCCAAAAATAATCCAAAGTGAAATCCTTTAAGGCCTGGTGTCCATTTGTGGCCAGAGGAGCCGCGCAGGAGAAACCACGAGGAGCGAGGCGCCAGGTGGCGTCGCGAAGCTAATTAAGCTCATAATCTGAGCTGGGATCAGGGTGGAGTACCATCATCGGAGTCGGGGCAGATGGGGCAGCACTCTCCCTCCGGGATGATGGGGTCGGCGCAGTCGGACGAGTCCTCGCAGATCACGTCGTCGCACATGACGTTTCCACTGTCACACACGCAGATCTGGCAGGGCTCTGGTTTCCACACGTCCTTGTCATTGTACAACTGTCCGTCTAATGTGCAGCTGCCGAATGTCCCTGGGAGCAAAGAGACAAAGGTGAGCTTCGTACAGTAAGAAAGAGAGGTGGACGCAGTTACAACGTGCACGTAGGAGGAAGTGTTGTTTATCTGTGGCTACACCTGCGCAGGTGTGTCAGGTGTTCCCTTTGACCTCTGGCAGAGGACGTTGACCTTTCTGCTGCTTAATTGACTATTATCTATGCCACATTTGGGCTTCACCTGGACGCCATGAAAATCAGCTCTCTGTGAAGTGCAGTGTTAAGAAATCTGGTCTGTGGTCACTGAATTTTGAGGATTAGAACATGAGAGCATCCAGGAGGGCTGCGTTATATAACTCTATACATCTGTTTTAGTCGTGCATGTAAAGCAAACGCATCACAAATCACAACATTCCTACGCAGTTACAGGATTTTCCCCTCAGACTGAGTGGAAAATTCAGCTGCGCCTAATCACAATTCAAGCTGTTGGACGTGAGGTTGGGCCTCGGCGGAGGCGGTGGGAGGAGGGTGAGAGACGCTCCCAAGACTCGCCACGAGGCGGCGCTGTGGACCCACAGAGCGAGGCCTTCCGCACCCTGTTCTGTTTGGCAATTAACTCAAGTCTAGACTGTTTCACTGACGACGTCAGGATTAATTTTTTCCATTGCCCCAATTTAGTTTTGCACAAACTGAATTAAACGTGGAGAACGTCTTATGCAGCTGGAATAAAAGCGTGCAACTAAAACGGTCTCCTCTTATTATATCCTTAAACACGTTCCTGTGTTCTCACCTCTGATGCAGAAAAAGTACTTTCCAAACCCAAAACGTACTTCTTTCTATGGGTTCCTGGATCCCTGTCTGCTTTAACTTTATTTGAACCTCGCGCACATGAGACCGGGCAGCTGCGCCTCTCAGCTTTGCGCCGCACCTGGACGACGCACGCTGCGCAAGAACAGAATGTGCGCCTGTGCGGGAGCGGCAGCCAACAAAGAAAGTCCATCTCCTGAAGTCCTATTCGTTTCCGGAGATCCGTAAAAAGCGAAGCACTCCCGCCTGTGTCACACCTCTCCCCATCTCTGCCCTCTGGAGTCAGGGCTCAGCATCCTTGCGGGCTGTCCGCATCCCGACGCTTCCACAATCCCAAAACAACTCAAACCAACGTTTCAAAGGGATACTTACTATCATCCTCGCCTTGACCTCTGACCAAAAGCGCTGCTGCGCTGAGCAAAAGCGCTAACCGAATATCCACAAAGCTGAACATGTCTAAATATTAGACATGTAGATTCTTTGCGGCAGGGATCCTCTTTTTCCTCAGACACCACTCATACACGGTAGGGTCCGGTCTGTGTCTCACTCCAATCCAGACCCCAGCAGAAACTCCCTACTGCCTAAATAAATGCCTTGGCTCGGCTTTTATACGCCAAACATTCGGGGAGGTCCTGCGGCGCAGAGCAGAACTTGTGCATGTTCGAGACGCGGAGTCCCCTCCTTCGTCGGGAACGAGGGGCCGTCTTAAAACATGTCAGGCAAGTTCACGTTTCAGCTCAAACGTGGAGGATGAGGAGGCTCGCGAGTGCCGCCGCGGCTCCCCGTCGCGCCGGCTCCTTTCGCCGCGCTCCCGCGCGCCGTGGACGTATGAGTTCCGACCACCGACCCGAGGCGCAGTCGCTGTGAATGTAGTCGTTTGGACCGGATGATTATTTTAGGATCAGATCCGTTACAGACGCGTAGAGTCCAGGACTATTGATCTGGGACTTCGTGGGTTTAATGGTTAATATGATGTCTGATTTGTTCATAGGAACCATTACGCGCGCCGTTTACGCACAGGAAAACGTAGATTTTAACGCTCCAACGTCATGAGCTCGTGATCTGTTCTTCAGTTTCAGGCATCTACAGTTTGCAAACGAATAAGCACCTCAGAGACTCCCACTACATCATGCTACGTGTAGTAACATAGAATTAAGAAATAGTGCAAGGATTCAGCTTCGTTCACCTCCACTGTCATGTTTAGTCTAATTAAATGTCTCATTAATAATGCATCGGTGTATTATTGTGTTAGACGTTAAAGGTCTGTGCGTGTGTAACAGCCAGGGATCCTCTCCAAAAGAGGCGTTTCCATCTGGTGATGTTAGAGACAGGGAGGGAGGAAGAAGAAATGTGGCAGATGCACAAAACCGTCTGGTTGCACTGTGGACACGTTGCAGCTTCTGCAACTGCAGCGTGGCCCAGTTTGACCTCTCATTTACTCTTCATTTGCCTTTGACCCAAAGTGTGCGTCCAGCCGTCAGTAGCTGGAGTCAGAATGAGGCTGTTTAACATCCACTGCAGTGGAATATATTCAGGTTCAAGCAGCAGCGACTCGAGGCACGTAAAAGTACTTTAACTTGTGTCAGATGCACAGTGAGGAAGTTGCATCTTTGATTGGCAGATGAAAATGGACTCAGACTTAGAGGCTGTGACTTGCACAGACTTTTCCATGAGTGAAATGAAGCCGAAGCTCACAGGCCTGTGTTTAAATAGAACCGGTAATTTGCTGGTGTTTGCCTTGGACTCCATTTGCTGCAATGTATAATATATTTTCTTTGTGGCAAGTGTGTGAGGGTTCAGACTGGTGGTTTGGGTGGAAGCTCTCAGAGCCGATGGCCTTTTAGCTGCATTCAGATGTCCTTTGAGTCGCAGCGTGAGGCTGCATGTTTCCCCTCTGCTGGAGAAGATATTCAGCATATTTCTGCAGAGAGACTCCAGGTTCTCCAGCCAAGTGAATTTGAAACAGGCCAGCGAAGGTAATCACGAGAAATCCACCCTTGTCATGTCTTTAAGAACCAAAGCACTTCAGACCTGAGGGAGGAAACTCCGCCGTTGTCATTGGCAGCTTATGGATGTGCATCAGCCCGGGATGTAAGGAGTTGTGGGAAAAGGTGTCTCCACGGTTTTATCTGCTTTTCCCCTGTCAGTGAAGTTAACCTGTTTTACAAATGCATCCTCACAGGCCTCCAGTGGAAGAACAGCACTGGACAGAGGCTGAAATAAGCATTTTGACAAACTCATGTTCACAAGCATCCATTTCTAATAAGAAGAATGCAAATAAGAAAACTCTTAATAGTCCCACAGTGGGGAAATTAAGTTGAGTTTAGGCTCAGTACAAAAAATGTATGAGTGACTATAAAGTCATAGGAAGGGTTATTGTATATTGTTTAAACATAATATAACTATTGCACAGTGTACATTTTCTACATAACCACTGATGCAGTGAGTGAGTTATCAGTTGTGGAAGGTAGTTAACAGTGTTCATTGTACAGTCTGATGCAGCAGGTAGGAAAGATCTACGACATCTCTCCTTCACACAGTGAGGGTGGATCAGTCTGCTACTGAAGCTGCTCCAGAGCAGACAGTGAGTGCTCCTCCTCCGGTGGCTCAGAGTCCTGGTCCAGGATGGATGTGAGTTCTCTCACCACCTCCTGCAGCGTGTCCAGAGTGCAGCCCAGGACAGAGCTGGACCTCTTGATGATCCTGTCCAGTCTCTTCCTGTCCCTCACTGTGATGCTGCTGCTCCATCAGACCTCACGTACAGGACGGCTGATGCCACCACAGAATCATAGAAGGTCTTCAGGAGTGGCCCCTCACTCCAAAAGACCGCAGTCTCCTCAGCAGGTAGAGTCTGTCTGACCCTTCCTGTACAGTGCATCCGTGTTATGAGTCCAGTCCAGTTTATTGTTCAGATGCACTCCCAGGTACTTGTAAGAGTCCACTCTCTCAATGTCCCTTCCCTGGATGTGCATCGGTGGAATGACAGCAGGCTGCTGTCTGCGGAAATCCACCACCATCTCCTTCGTTTTCCCTGCATTGATCAGGAGGTGGTTCCGCTGGCACCAGTCCACAAAGACCTAAGTGAGTCGTCTGTACTCTGCATCGTCATCATCAGTGATCAGTCTGACGATCGAAGACTCATCAGAGAACGTCTGCAGAACACAGCTGTCCGTGTGGCGATTAATATACTAATACTAACAATAGTGTTCATGTATGTGCACACACTCATACAAACATATACATATATCATATACATACACATATGCATTGTTATACATATCTCATACTACATTATAATAGCCATGACGTTCCACATCATAGCAACCATATTCACACATTATTGATATTGGTGGTGATAAGCCCAAGCCGCCCACACAGAGCCCCCCACAGAGCTGCAGCAGCCACAGAAACAGCACCCGAGGTCAGAGTGGGCCACCGTGGGTCAACGCTGTCCACCCCATGAGAACCAGGGGCAAACACTCCCCCCACTGGGAGGGTCGGCCTGAAAGAGTGGAGCCCGAGGACCCACGGTCCGTAGGGAGCCTGACAGGAGATGCCCCGGCGCCCAGAGTGGGGCCCACCCCCAGTCCACCACTCCCAGTCCACCACTCCCAGTCCACCACTCCCAGTCCACCACCCCCAGTCCACCACTCCCAGTCCACCACTCCCAGTCCACCACTCCCAGTCCACCAGCCCCAGTCCACCACCCCCAGTCCACCACTCCCAGTCCACCACCCCCAGTCCACCACCCCCAGTCCACCACTCCCAGTCCACCACTCCCAGTCCACCACCCCCAGTCCACCACCCCCAGTCCACCACTCCCAGTCCACCACTCCCAGTCCACCACTCCCAATCCACCAGTCCTACACGAGCAGAGCGAGGCCTGACTGACCATATCCCCCCGTACCCCCCCCCCCCCCCCCCCCCCCCCCCCCCCCCCCGCGGTGGGGGTCAACAGAAAAGAGACCACCCAGCAGAAAACAGGACCCCCAACAAACCAACAGCACCACACGCATACGTACTCACACATACACAGACACATAGTCACACATCAACACACTACCACAAACTCTCTCACAAAGAACTAGTCAGTCATATGTCAATTAAAGCTCTTTGTGTTTCTACCTGTGTGCTTCTGAGCTGTTGCTTCTCCAATCAAACGCTCTCATTAGTCTTTTCTCAGTTATATTATTAATGTTTTATTAGTTTAAAATACACTTTATTTGCTGTATATATAATAAATAACTACTCTTCTTTTGACTCACTGACTGTAAACTATGCAATAAAACCACTATTATGTGCCATCAAACATTCTGATGTTTGTTCATTGTTTTCAATTACGGTCTTTGTGCAGACGTTTCACGTGTTGTTTAGGTAGAAGCCCATCGCAGACCTTCTTCAGACAAATGACAGGGTCTGAGGAGGAAAATTGTACAGTATGTAGAATAATATTGGTCACAGTACAGGGAACCTTTACATACTAAATAGTGATCATGTGCAAGCGTCATGCTTCACCTTCACAGCGTTCCAAAACGATAAGCACTCATTAAGGGAATAACCATGACAGAAATGAATTACTGACTCCTGGTGCAGAAGCCGTTTTCTGGCCCTGCAGTTATTACTGCGGTTGCTCAGTTGTTCATGAATCCAGTTGCTCATTCATAGTCAGTAAAGCCACAGTTTACGGGGGTGACTGCTGTGACTCCACCATGGAGTCGCCTCCGGCCCAGTCGCTGCACATTCATTTACAGGAGCAGCATCAGTAAAGAGCGACTCCCCTGCGGCATTATGGGTAATGTACAATTACAGGGAGCGCCTGAGCCCGATCTGACTGTTGCTTGAAGCAGAGCCCTGTGTGAGCGGTGATCATCTCATAAGGCTGCTGTGTGCTGCCTGAGCACTCTCACCACTACACTAGTCATTTACGGAGAGGACTGTCATTTTTAGTGCTCTTGAAGGTGGAAGTCTGGATTATAAAAGCATTAGAATATAAAATATTCACAGGGTGTGCAGTATTCCACAACATTTAGGAACGTTTTCTTTCAGTTCAGCTGTGTAACAAATCCAGCCCACTGAGTCCCACCCACGACCGGTCACCTTCAGTTTGGGGCGTGAGAGAAAATGATGGCAACGCTACAAACTCAAGCCCAACTTCATGGTTAAATACTTGTCAAGGCAGATGGTTCGCTTCCTCTTCCTGCTGCTGGCTTTGTCACTTCAGCGAAGGGCCCCTCTTCCTTGTTTCTTGTTCTGCTTTTCTTCTCTCCACCCCCCAGCCCCCCATGCAGACTCCAGTTCTCCATCCTCCCGCTCTCTCTCCTCTCGTCCGTCCACTCCCCTCCAGTGCAGACATCCAGTCAGACACAGAGCTCGGGTGGAAAATATGACTGGATCCTTCCCTGACTTCAGATAATATGCAAGGCTGCTGGCACAACTAAAAGCAGGGGGTAGGGGGGAGGATAGTGAGAAGTTCAACACCTCTGCTAATGTCCAACCATGAGACCGCTGAGACTAAGACTGACTACATTTATGTCCATTATTGACAAAACAAAAAAAGAGTGTCTGTGGAAATGGATAGATTTTTTTCTTATTAATCTCCAATTGCTTGTAAAATGTGTTGTATTTTAAGGTTCTGGTTTGTTGTCTCATCGAAGGAGACATGCATCTATTTCTTCACCCACTCCTATCCCAGTTTTCCCAGTTGACCTCTTCAGGGTGGTTACAGGTCAGTGCTTTGTAACATCTGGGAAAGTTACTACTTTTGCCCGTTTATCCCTAGTTTGTTTAGCACATTAGTGAGGCTTATTCTACTAACGCTGAAGCATCAGGCAGTTTATGAACAATCCCAGGCTTTTCTACTCAGCTCTTTGATTTCCCATTTACGCCACCGGTTTTAAGCTGTTGCTTGTGAGTGGTGTCTAAAAGCCATGATTCCAGGCTAAAGACGGCAAGTTTGCGAGGAAAGGTTTGAGGGCAAATGAGCTCAGAGAAGCCGTCTGGAAATGTTGTTGCTGAAGCCGCCCCCTCTCATAAATACGACAGCGCAGAGATGTTCACACGTGAGGAAACGCTGGGGAAAGTAGGAGGCGCAGATCCTCAGAGGTAGAAAAGCAGAGGTAGAAGTTTAGTATCCACACAGAAGGTCTAAAACAGCAGGAATATGGACAACAGGTAACCTCAAACTGAAGCAGCCTGGAAATGGGAGCAGGGAAGCCTGTAACTATGCAGGGAAAACATTCCCATCTGTCGGATGAGTCATACTCTCCCCTGAGCTAAAAAACAGAATGAACGGCGTCCTAGTTTTTGTTCTGCTGGGACAATGATATTATGATATATCATTTCAATACACTATATAATGTTATAAATAACATTTATAAGGTCTATTATGGCCCCTGACTCCTTTGGAATTCAGATTCTTACCTAAATACTTAAATTCTATTTTTGTGTGTTTTCACAGAAAGTAATACATTATAGGTAAATAGTAAACAACAATATATATACAATATAATTTTAAAATGGTAAATATGGTCAATTATACACAAATATTCAGATTAGCTGAAGGACATAAAGGACTTGTTTCCTGTAAGTAGAAGCTTTATTATTTTATTCTAAATACAGTAACATTTTACGATGTTAATTATATTAACAATAGTATTAGTTAATACCAATACTCGTAATTAGTTACTATTATTTACTAGCTATGCTTATTAGTTAATACATTAATCAAATGTTAGGCTGCAGTAATTCGTGTAATCAGTTAGTTAGTATAGTTCTTGTACATCTTAACTATTTTCTGGCATCATAGCTAGAGGGGGTGGTTCTGTCACTACTGCTTAATTCGTCCAATGACACTTTACTTATTGACACATACTCATTTTGCTACAGTAACATTGTCCTTGTTTTAGCACGCATGTTTTATCAACATTAGAGGCCACAACAGTGTGTGTGTGTGTGTACATATACATATATAAATATATATGCATATACATATATATATTTAGAGGTCTTTCACAATAACATTGGATGGAAGATCAACGTTTAAAAAGGATAAACGTTTTCCAGTACTTTAGTTTTTCCTCTGCTCGAGGAGGACACACAGTCCAGCACCAGTATTCATCTGTGCACCATATGTGGGAGACATGAACTATATGGAGAATTTTATGCATAACTACATAGTACTTGAAAGTTGAGAAGTCTCCTCATCAGGTTCTACTACACATTGGCTACTTTATTCATATATATAATATTTATTAAATCCTTTGTTTCTACGTATGTCTCTCATCCGCTTACAAGGTTTGAATCACCGATAGCGATCTCTCAATTCATTGAGAGAGACTCATTTGTGCCCATGCTTTGTCAGGACATCACTGCTTGATGTATCAATCAGCACATGGTAGTAAAGGACAGAAGGTGCCTGGTGCCTTCAAGACCAAGCAGGGAATCTAAGGAATAATGGGGTGATGATCAGTAGGAATTGGTAAATTACTTTGCTGTGTTTTTTGGAGACGTCTGTCTGTTCTGGGTAGAGCTAAGCAGTGTTGCTACTGAGCATGTGCAGTGGATCCCTCAGTAATCCATTAGATCTAGCTTGAAGTCCAGCCCGAGGTTTGCTGAGTGCTTCAGAACAGTTGAGAAGGAAAAGTGACCTCAATACAAAAGAATGTGTGGTCTGTTTTCCCTCCCCTAACATCCAGCACGGGCAAAAATGACTCCTCTCAACCCGCTGTTTAGCAGAGGGAGTGTATACGAGGCGAGCCATTTAAATGGCCACAGCCGCCTTCTTCTCTCTCCTAACTCTCCCTGCTCCCTTATTTTCACCTCCTCTTTTCACAGGGAGGATGTGAGTAAAGTTGCCACGTTAAAGGCCTCCTCTTTATCCCTTTGCGATTGTTGTCACTGCTGCTGGCAGACGTCTTCAGCATAAACACACACTAGTCACTGTGTTGTAGTTGACACCAGCACAGAGAATATTTCCCTGTTTTCTTCTTCATTTTGCTCAGATATCACTTTTAAGTCAATGTTCTTGGACATAATGAGTGTCCATGGTGTTTCTGTTCTCCGTCTTGTCTTTGTTGTGTTAAGTTTGCTCCATAGAGGTTTAAGCAAAAACCCTTTAAGAATTTTGCATACTAAAGAGGACTCCTTGTGCCGGAGGAGGAATTCAGATTTATGCCTACGTTTTCTGTGACCCTGAAGCTACTAGCAGCTTTCAGATGTTGTAGAGAGGAAGGATGGATGAGTATGTCACTGTGTCATAGCTATAGTAATGATATAAACTTATGGAATTGTACACATTCACATTTACAGTGAGGAGCAGTGCTACGTTGCAGGGAAAGTCTGTAGTGATTGAAGACAATACAGTCATACAGTTCTATATATTGCTGTTTAATATATAGAACTGATGACTTCTCAGCCTTGTTGGGGCCAAGCCGACATACGTATATGATAACGCTGTGTTGCCGCTCCCTCCAACACACAAAGATGAACCAACATATCTCGTCCAACGTTTTATTTCATTTCACAGAAAATATATAAAATCTTGCACTTGACTATTTAGACGACACAAAAAACACCTTCAGTGCCAGTAAGGGACCAGGCCGTGCTTGGAAACCACAGGCATGCTTCAATGCTTCACTCTACGCTCCTCTGCATGCAGTTCTAAAAGCAGGTGAATTTGCTGCTCCATGTTAAGATTCTCTTATTTCTATCATGTCTCGCAGCAACAGGAGCTTTGCCTCCTGTGTATTTAAGCAGATCTTGTCAAATAAATCTCAGTTACTGAAGAAATATTATATAATGTGTTCTTTCATTTCCATTAAAATAGAGACAAAAATGTATTAAGTCATAAAATTAGATACCGTTGTTTAACACAACTCTGATATTTAGCACCAAATGTGCAGGACGCGAGTGGAGGAGGCATGGCTGATTATCGCTGCGAGTGCCTGGCTTCTGGCTTCTGGCAGTGGACTGAGACTCGATCTCAGTAAACTCGCATCCCAAAATAAGTACAAAATTAGAGGGTTCTACTATGGAGAACTGGGCTTGGTTCTTGGCCCCACGCACTCAGCTGCTGCAGAGCTTTCTTTCCTGTCTCCTATTATTTCTGGTCTTTTGCCTGGATGAGTCAAAGGAGGTTGGTTCGGGGGGGACAGACAAAAAGAATGAGAAGGAAGAGACAGAGTTAAGATAGTGGCAGTCAAAGAGGACAGAGGAAGACGGAGGCGATGGCAGGGGACGGATAAAGAGCAGACTGGCTTTTTCCTCTCTCTGATCAGACCAGTGTTTAAATAAAAAGCTGAATGACAGAGTAGGAAACTAGGGAGATAATAATGAATATACATTCATATTAAGCTCAGGTTTCTGAGTTGTTTCTGCTTTTTATTTAACAATATCAACCCAATAAATCAATACTGGTCACTGGAACATCAGTGAAATGCATGTACAGAAATCACCCAGGACCCTGTCAAACGCTGCCTTCTCCTTAAACTCTTCAGCAGTCACATCCTAGTAAAACACCTTTAATGGCTGAGCCCTGAATCTGTCCAAAAGCGACAAAACCAGATGTTTTTGGATGCTGGAGCTGCAACCTGAGCGAACATTGTCTCTGCAGCCGCCAACTATGTGATCGATAGACTGAAACAAGGTTTTGGTTGGAAATCTTCCCCACTGAAGGCAAATGTACAACATTCAGTGGCTGCTGAACAAGTCACGGTTGTTATCTCTTGCCTTAAACCTGTATTTTGTAAACTCTGCTATTGAAAGTATTCATTAGAGCAAGTAGAGAATCGTGAGCAGGGGCCTTGACAGGACTACACACATGTCCAGATGTGTGCATGTGTCCACCAACCGTGACTCTGAAGTCCACCCATCACAGGTGACAGCCGCATCCCGGACTGTGGAACTCCTCCTGCTGTTGAAAAACCCCACCTTTGAAGCCAGACGTTCGTATGCAAGGCCGAGGTCTTGGGCTCCAGTCAGACTTGGAACTCTGCATTCTGGGTTAGGTTTCCACGTCACAGCTTAGGAGGACGGAGCGCTCTGGTATCGGTATCAAACAGGCCATCGGACTATTACTGATCATTGCATGTCTCTGAGCACTGCAGCTCATACAGAACCAGGCTGGTTTTATTAGGTAGCTGTCAGCAGCTTTTACGGACCTTGTGCATCGTAGCAGAGACTCAGTGTTTCAGATGCGACACAGATTCTGATCCTGAGTCGTCAGAGGAAGTGCCATGAAAGATACAGAGACAGGGACCCAGCGGGTTAAAGCTGGTAAGAAAAGAGAGCAGCCTTTGAGGTCTCCACGTCACATGTTTAACTTCAATAAGCACTTGGCAAAGAGTTGAGAGTGAGATGCTGAGTGGGCGGCACCAACGGGTGCTCGGGTTCTGATTGGCTCCGGCCAGTTGCCCATATTTAGATTTGCGTCCCGCCCGCCCTGGGTTGTGTTCAGCTGTGCTTTGGAATGAAAGGCAAGATGTCTGGTGGCGCTTTGTGTCCACATCACATCATGGAAACTCGTTGGGAGATCTTGTTCACCGGCTGAAGCCGTTTATGAGCTGCCTCCCCGTTGGACCACGAAAGTCACAGCTGCTCAAGTAGAAGGAAAGCAGATCATTTATCAGCAGGAGTTTGTTTGTCCTTGTAGCAAAAACAATGTTTGGGAAATGGGACCAAATCGTACCCTCACGTTTCTCCTCATGACAGATAGAAACAGGCATGTTAGTGTAAAACAAAGCAGTCATGAGTCTGAGCTGATTCTGTGCCTGGACGTCTTCTTTATCTCGTCTTCACAGATGCTTTTTTTCTTTTCTGTCCACGTTTACAAGTTCATGTAAAAAAAAAAAAAAAGGAGAGAAGAAGAGGAGGCGCGTTTTGCTGCTTAACATGAAGCCTAAACTTCTCATTTCCCAGGGCTGCCACATCAACAGAGGGAGTCGACTTGGCAAAGTGCAGAGAGGAGGAACAAACCGGTGTCAGGACGGAGAACGCGGGACGCGTCCACAGGAGGGAAGGAGCCGCTTTGTGCTGACATCACCACCGGGCCTTGGTTCTGACTTACATTTAAGAAAACTTTTCTCAGATTAGGTGTTTGAAAACATTTAGGATAAAGACAGAATCTGAAACAAGCGGTTTTATTCACGAACATGTACTGAATTGTTCCTGATGTTTTTCGTGATGCAGAATCTGCTCGTACTGAATCATCTTGCATCAAATATCTGAGTTCATTTCAAACAGATGTTCTCAGTTCCAACACATGATCGAGCACAGGAAGGAATTTGAAGGTGGTGTGAGCTGCACTGACAGACTTTCACGCTCCCTCTCCCGCATCCTGTACGCTCGCGTCCTCCATCACTGTCGTCCACACCTGGGTGCAGTGAGTGTTTCTCCACACAGATCCTGGTTCAGCGCGTGCGGCTGGTTGGGAGGTGAGGCTTCTCATTGGGTTTAATGGCTGCACTTGACCTGATAATGACAGTAACCACCCACAGCCACAGCTTCAGCCTCCTGTGACTCTAATGACTGCACTTGAGCTGCAGAACCACCTGGACTACTGGCCCTGTCCTGACTTTAGAACATGTAGATAATGAAAAGGTTGCATTTTCTCAGACTATAGATTTGAAACAATGAGGTTATGAACCAGCAGAGCGGTAGAAACATATTTGTACATTTACTTTATTACAGATGAGCAAACTGACTCCAAAGCCGCTCATGCTTCATCTGTTTATCTTTTCCTGCCACATCTTCACTCTCACTGACTCTTCCGCTCTCTCTGCCTTTTGCTTCTGTCCTGTCGCTACCTGTCTCGTGCATTGCTGGAGTTCTTCGTGTCCTCCCCCCCCCCCCCCCCCCCTGTAGCGGCGCTAAAAGGAGCAGCCGCCCCGGGGCGACGGGAGCGTTCAGAGGGTGGGAGTGTGGACTCCACCTCCTCCCACGTGCCTCCCCCGCCCGTGTCCCACCCAGACGCTCCCACAGAAGGGGGACAAATGCAGCGCCATGAGCCTTTCTCCTCAGACCATCACATATTGACACACTGGTTAAAGCGACTCAGTGCAGTTTTTGTGTCGCATGCAGAGGCTTTTTATTGTCTAGTTCACAGCAGTAAAGTATAAGAGAATATTATAGGCCTGAGATGCTCCTCCCACTTCTAGCTGCCTTTGTTTCAGACTTTTCTGAGCTATATCTGTGAAATCCACTATGGCGGCTTGGGGGAAGACCCTTTTTTAACATTTAATGCCCTGATCCCACCTCAAACGCAAAAGAAGTATACGGCGTCAGGAAACAGGGAACAAGTTTGATAAATCGTCAAAAGGGAACATCTTTTGTTCTGTTCCTGGACAAGTTCAGTTCCCAACATCTGGAATCACTTTAAGTTGTGCTGCTCGCTGCATTAGACTCAAGTCTGTGACTTCAGCCTCGGAAACAAACCCTGAAGGAGGAAAAATGAAAACAGACCTGAAACTGTTTTTTGGTTAGTCACAGAAAATGTTAAAAAAGTCTGATGTTCGGTTTTATAGTTGAGAGAGAAAGTGATTGTGTTTGTTCCTCTTGTACCTTTAAGGCAGCACAGGTCACAGCATGTAGACTCCTTCACCTGGAGCTACTGAACTAAATGGACAGTCTTCATGCAATAAGACGTCCCATCATCATCAAAGCTGATGAGATAGAAGTCACAGAAGCTTGATTTGGCAGCTTTTGTTGTAGGAATAAAATAAATAAAGGTGTGTGTGTGTGTGTGTGTGTGTGTGTGTGTGTGTGTGTGTGTGTGTGTGTGTGTGTGTGTGTGTGTGTGTGTGTGTGTGTGTGTGTGTGTGTGTGTGTGTGTGTGTGTGACACATTTTCACTCAGGGGACTTTATTCACATTTAGTCTGCTGGGAAATGAAAGGGCAGAGAGGATGAATCATCCCCACTCAGAAACAACTACCTGTTTTAATCTCACATTGTGTGTTGAATAGACAGGACACAAGTCTAAATTATGTTGTCATGGGCAAATATTCCATTGATCAATACAGAAAGATATTACCACCTACCACCTTCCTCAGCTGACAGAAGGACATAGAAGTAGGAACCTCTGGGTTCATCACCCTGTGAGAGCGTGTCCCACCGAGGCCATAAAAAACACCCTCCCCCCGAAGAGAAAGAAAAAGCCACAGTTGAGATTTCACAGGCGTTGAGAACTGAGGCGTTAGTGTCAGTCAGCTGGACAAGATCGAACAATGGAGTCTGTGGGTTTATCTCAGAATAAAAACAATTGTGATGTTAAAGTTCATCAGGGTCTATTTGTTCAGCTGATATAAAATGCCATGCTTTTACATGAACTGAGTTCTCCAGTGTTGTCACCTTTCAGCTAAATGTTTCTTGTATCTGTGCTAAGCTTGATGGTAAACGCAGATCTGGACCTGACTACATGTCAGCAAAGTGTGAACCCGGTCTCACCCTGAGAAGTGGTGTAAGCAGGACGTTAGAACGACAAGCGGCGGGTTTGTTGTTAGTGTTTGCACACAAATCATGTCATTCCTGAATGCAGCCACACGAGAGCCCCCTCTAGTGCTGACTCCCCCGTTTAGGCCCCCCCACTCCACACAGTGACCCTGCGTGTAGGTCCAGGTCAGACGCGGCAGTGATGACGACTGCAGATGCTCCACTTTGCTGACGCCTCAGGAGGCCGGGCCGGCGCTAGGGGGAGGGTGGTTCCAGGCCTGAAACGTGAGACCGTGTGTCATGTCTGAAGCATTTGCTGGGAAGGAGGAGCTCCAGACACAGTGCACATGAATGTGAAAGGCCGAAGACAGCAAACTGTCGTATACGGTTATTTTTAGGTTGTAGTAGTACTGTGCGTAGGTTTCAGTCCAGTAATGCATGATGCGCATGATGCAGATATCTTAAAAAACCATCTAAACACAGATTAGAGCTAGATCTTTATCCTCTGCAACACTGTAAACCATCATACAGTGTTGTGGCTTTGTGGTTTAGCACCTGGCGACTACTTGTTTTGTCTCGTTGCAAATGTAAAAGCATTGAGGGTGAACATTCATGCTGACGCTGTGATCTCTGTAGATGAGCAAAGGCAGTGGACTGCTTGCTCTCTCTTCCTTCGCTTCTCTACATACATTTAATGTAATGTAATGTAAATAACAACAACAATAATAATAATAATACTAATAATAATAATACTAATACTAATACTAATACTAATACTAATAATAATAATAATAATAATAATAATAATAATAATAATAATAATAATAATAATAATAATAATAATAATAATAATAATAATAATAATAATAATAATAATAATAATAATAATAATAATAATAATAATATAATTAGTCCTTCTATTATTAAGTTATTACCTGTTTCAACTTCGGATGCTTTTAAGTTAAGACTACACATTGCTGCCTACAGGCTCTACACCTGCTGAGGTCCTTCTCATCGATTCCATCTGGTGTTCACACAGTTTTCCTATCTCACAGCTGAGCTGGGTTTAACATGTGTCTCTGTTCAACGTGAACAGTCAATTTGCTGCCTTTATTCACTTTCACTGCGACGTAACATTGTTTTGGCCACATCAGGCTCTTTTCAGCAAAGGATACTGGACTCTACCTGCTCAGTAACTGTTGACAGACAAGCTTGAGGCACGCTGCAAAACACGGTGTAGCATGTAGCTTCCTAAAGAGACAGATGTTTCCTCTTAGTAGTCAGATCCAAAGCAGAATATACAGTGAATGTTAGGCCTGAACAGTGGTTCTGAGTCAAATTATAAGGAGAAGAGAAGCGGGAAGCTGCCATTTTCCATGGATTTTCCATTTAGATCAACAGAAAGGCAGCCTGAAGCATCGGGTTTTAGCCAAAACAGGAGAAAAGCTGTGATCGAGACATTTATTTTGAAATACCTGTCTATTACAGTATTTCATGTTGGGTTTGGATGTTTTTCGCCAACAAGGGGCGAAAACGATTGAGTGACCCCCACAAAAGCCCCAGAGCGAGTCCTCCTCTGGTCTGAAGCGCTGTTATGAGTCTTCAGATTGGTAGCAGCTGCGGCTGCTGGCCGGGTTCACGCTGGGGGAGGCTGGAGGGGAGGAGCTCCAACATCTGGAAAAGACAGAAAGCTGGCTGAGACGAAGGCCCAGCGACATGAACGCTCCTGAGCCAACGCTCCGCGGCCGCTGCCGCTGTGTTTGGGAACTCTCCTCCTGCTAAAGGCTCAAACTGCAGTAAAAGCCTCATGCGTCGGTGCAGGAGCGAGTCCGAGTGGTGGACGCGCTGGAACGGAGCCGTGAAGTTCTGACCCGTTGGGCCTCTCGTGACGTGTCCGAACATGTGGGAACCGCCTGCAGAGGAAAAAGGAGAATGTGGAGGTGGTTCTTCTGCTGGTCAGAACCGTTTCTGATCCTGCTCATGTTCTGTGTTCACGTTTGAGTTAAAATCATTGATCATAAACCACCTTGAAGTGTAATGAGTGGCACAAACTACTCTGTACAGCGGTTCTTTGAGATCAATGAGAGGTTATTACCCCCCCCCCCCCCCCCCCCCCCACTGCTCATTACCTGGATGTGCTGCTTTCAGGACTCATGGTAAGAAGCCTGAGCGCTGGTGGGTTTGTTTGAAGTCAGTCAACGCTTCAGCGCACGAAAGCAAGAGATGCTGTGGATGTGAAGCACTGCACTTTATCATGCGCTGCTAATTATATGTGTCGGTCGCCTGAGCTTCCAGCAAAGCAAAGGCAATATAATTTTCCTCTATTCCTGCGCTTTGTTCTCTTTCTGCCTTGACTGGCCCGAGTTTTGGCTTTTCATTTTTATTCTCCGAGTGAACGTGTTTGGTAGCGGCGTGTGGGATTCCCCTGTTTGTGCAGTGGAGGGATGGAGGTGAGTGCAGTGAGGGGCTCCGGCCGCCGGCACAGAAGGAGCATTCTTCTCCTCACGTCCCACCGGCCGCCTCCTGCAGCCCACAGTTTGTCCTCCGTCCACTGAGGAAATGTTCACTTAGTACAGGAAGTCTGAGGTTTCCCCTTAAATGTTTGATTTCAGAAGTTACCCAAACAACAGGGGGGTTCTGAGTCGGGTCAGAACAACATAGGTGGGAACTGAACCCTTAAGGGGCCCTGAGACCTCAGATCTCAGATAACCAGTAGGTGATATGTAAATATTTAAGGGAATCCCCCACTTTATCTGAATCATACTGTATTAAACAGCACATAAATAAACTATAATATAATATTTGCTTAAATCATGAATAAAATAACTGACATTTATTTAAGTGGTGTTTGAGGTTTTGTGAGACACTTTTTAATGAATAGAGGCTCAGTTGTTTTATTTAGTTTTAATTGGTTGATTGATCACTTTAAAGCAAATTAAAGCTGCATTAACCATGAGACACACTTTAAACAGTGTTTTCCATATAAGCATCACAACAGGCATTAGAGGAATGACAGGCGTCTGTGCAGGTATGTGTTATCAGTGCGTGTGCTGTGCTGCTTCGCGCACTTCCGCTGCCGCCCTGCAGGGGGCGTGGGCTTCACTGCTGCTTGTTCCTGGCCTGCTCTCTGGCCTTCCTCCACTTCAGCCTCTTCTTCAGAAACAGCAAGTCAATGTACACGATGTGATTCAGGACGGTGGAGGCGCAGAGGAGGCCTCCGTGCAGAGCTCCTGCGATGCCGCAGCTGAACACGTCTTGTCCTGGAACAGAGTGTGGAGTCACGTTGTACAGCCATCACTGAACCCTGTATATGACCATTGATATGAGGCCCTGTCCTGCAGCCTCGCACCTGATAGGTAGAGGTTCTTTACAGGGGTGTCACATCTGCACCTGGCGACGGCCTCAGCGTGGTACCGGTCCAGGTTCTGCTCAGCTGAGTACATAGCTCCGCGCTCGGCACCGAGGTAGTGCACGTTGGTCAGAGGTGTCGCCACCTCCTGGAAAACCAGCTGAACAGCAGCACACACTGAGGTCACAGCCCGTCCTCCAGGCATGAAACACGCTGGTTTATTGATCCTCACAGACAGCTGGACCAACCCGAACCTACCTTGTCTCTGATTTTGGGGAACACTGTGCAGGCCCAGTCAAAGACGTAATTAGCGAACCTCATTTTGTACTTAAAGTATTCGTCCCCTCTTTTGCGCACGGTGGTGTCCTTCCACTCCTCAAACCACTCATAATTCACCATGATCAGTATGGTCATGCAGGATTTACCTGTAAGGATCACGTGTGCTGTGTCACATCATGTCTGAATACAGATGTTCCAGTTTATTATTACTCTGCTCTCCACCTGGGTGTCGTATTTTAGCTTCTGGGTCTTTTGAAGAAGGCACCGTGATGAACATCATGGGAACGTTTTCTGGTGCTTCTTCTTTGCTGAGTGCAAAGTAGTCGTCCATCCTAAAAGATCAAAGCATTGCTCAGAAATCAGTGCAGTGTGGGAGTGTTTAACAGTGGAACACTGTAGGAAAATAACCTGATGCTTTACTCCATTTAGAGGAAGCAAGAGACATTCTGACTTATTAAACTACATATGTTATATATAACATGTTTATCTTAGGCTCTTCCTTTAAGTGAAATAATGATTTAATATTTGTTGCATCGAGCCCACACTGGGTCACACTTTAACGTGTGCTTATACAATGGCGCCCCCTGGTGTTCGCTTCATACGTACGACTTGTCCATGTCGCTGTTTTTGAACAGCCAGAAGTTAGTGGGTACGAGCCCCAACTCCTCATCCGTTCCATCAAAACCAGAGAAGACCAGGAAGGATCCTCGGGCGTTCTTCATCATGTTCACTCGTTCCTGCACATCTATAACATTGGAGGTTGCATCACCTTCAGCATCCTCACTGTTATCAGGGACTTTAGGCAAAACGCCGGTCTAACATTTACCATGTTTAACTCGAATCTCAGGGGGGACGAGCTTCTGGAAGGTGTTGAAGATGCCACAGTTGGAGACCACCACAGGTGCATGAATCTGCACCTCCTCCTGACCCTTCCTCACCTTCACACCTGTCACATGGGGCAGAAGAGAAGACCTCAGTCTGCCTCTGCACATGAGCGTTCAACAGGAGGGTCTGGGTCCAGGTCTCACCGTAAGCCTCTCCCTTCCCATTGACCAGGATCTGAGTGACAGGCGCTCTGACCAGGCAGTTGCCTCCGTACTTCCTAATGGTGCGGATGATGTGGAAGGGGATCTCACTGGCGCCCCCTCTGGGGTAGTAGGCGCCTCGCTTGTAGTGCTGAATGAGGAGGGCATTGATCAAAGCGCTGGAGTCCCTCGGAGGCACGCCTAAACATACAATCAGTCACTTAAACACTTTCACCCGCTACTCCTCCACTAAAGCCCCATTTCTGTGACCCACCATAGAACAGATAAGAAAAGATGAGCTGAAGATCCTTGTTTTGGGTCAGGGTGTTCGCATGGTCTGTGGCACTGGTGCCAGAAAGGCGGAAGACGGAGGAGCAGAGGTCAGCGATGCCCGACTTGAGCAGGAACAACGCCAACCACCTGGGGATCAGCTTCAGGGTTGCCAGGTAGTGCGTCTTCCTGGCTGAAATCTGTGGGGTGGTTGAGGGCAACGTTCAATGTTGAGTCTGCACTGATGACAAACCCTGGCTGAGGAGGAAAGCAGCACCTTCATGACTCTGAAGTACTTTTGGACGGCCTCCGTGTCGCGGGGGAACTGTTTGATCAGATGGGGCTCCATGTCGGTTTTCCCGGAGATGACGGTGTACTCCCGCCGCTCTCCGCCCTCGCCGATGCGGATGGTGTCAAAGTGTTGGTTCAGCTTCTGGAACTGCAGCTGCCCCTCGGTGATCTGGTCGAAGGCGACGCGCAGCAGGCTGTTTTCATGGAGCTGGCCGATGTAGTGCAGCCCTGCGGACGTGGGGTCGTCAGCGGTGATGCAGGCAGGAAGCGGCACAGTGGCGCCACTCACTCTTACCCACGTCGAACTCGAAGCCTTTCTCTATGTAGGTGTGGCAGCAGCCGCCCGCCTGGTCGTGTTGCTCCAGCACCAGGACGCGCTTCCCGGCTTTGGCCAGAGTGGCCGCCGCCGTCAGGCCCCCGATGCCGCTGCCGATGACGATGACGTCCAGGTCCCGGGGCACCTTGTCCAGACTGAAGCCTGCACAGACCCACATAGTTTAAAGATGCACATCTGTCACAAATGCTCCAAGACTAATGACTCCATTCCTACAGTCCTGCCAGTAATAAACTGCAGATTAGATTGTGAAAAGGATCCTCTGGTCATTATCTAATTAAGATGGAGCACATGTAACTGATGAAGCAAACAGGTCATTTACATAAAACTGTGTCAACTCAGGTCAGCAGTTATAAAAACGTACATTGATTAAGCTATTTATAGAATCCATGAAGTCTATATTTTAGATCAGACTTTAAATGTTCTTTATTATGAAAAGACCTTTCATAAAAAGTCCTTATTCCCTTCTTTTACATCATTTAACGACCACAGCCACAAACAGTGAGCTCTACATTCAGCGATCCACCACCTCTCACTGATGAACCCATTAGTCGTTAATACAGAGGAACCGTGCATCCTCGTCCGTGACCTTTGGAATGAGAAAGTTAAAAAAGGGAATTTCAAGCAGAAAAGATGTCTTACTTTAAACAGGATGTTAACAGTCTGGACACATTAACCATATGTATATTTCCCCAAATGTCGAGCTCATCCACCGGCAGAGTGTGTGCGACGTTTACCTTGTTTGATGACTTTGTCCCGCTCCCTCTGCTCAAACACACGAGGTCCAGGAGGTCTCACCGACTCCAGAGAGAAGGGGCTTCTCCTTCTGAACAGGAACCAGACGGTGCCACCGACCCATGGCAGTAAAAAGACTGAGAAGATCAGCAGCCACATTGTGCAGAGGGTCAAATCTCTGTGAAGGCACTTGGTTGGTGGCAAAGTGAAGGCAGCGCTCCTTAGCAGCTGCTTTTATTGTGGCGGGTACCAAAGGTCTGGAAACGAGGGGCAGTGGTGCGTTTATCGTGCTTTTCATGTTACAGCAAGCAGTAAAGATGAACAGATAAACACACATACGTAAGTTTTACCCGTCTGCTTGTTGTGGATCAAAACTGCTGATTCTCCCACTGGATGAATTCTTAGGTTCACATATTTGCCCCAAACATTTATTGAAAGCAGCTGATGACTGCAGCGAACACATGATCATTTTTAAAAGTGAGTGATTTTACAATGAAGTGCATCTGGCTGTGCAGATATCTAGACCTGACAATTATACAATCTATAAACCATTCAGTTCCTTTTCTCTGTATCAGTCTTTCCAAAGATCCTATAAGAGACCTACATAGATTAAATATTTCAATTATGGTTTTTATCTGATAAGACAATTAAGATAACGGTTCATTTTTATGCTTTTACTGCAGTGCAGATGAGTTTCCACAGCTCAGTCTCTGTCTTTGGCTCCGTTGCTTTAGGAAGGAAATCAAGAAGCCCCTGTTAGGTTTTAAAAACAGTGCTGACATCAGCAACATTATTCTTCTGTAATAAGAAAATAATGGTGTTGTTGTGATTTCTGGACAATAGAGTTGTCTGGCCTCATCGTTTTACATAATCCGTGCATGGACTTTGCAGTTTAGCTGAACTCAAGCTACCACACGTTGATAAAGTATCAAGCTGCCATGTTTTCCCCAGAGAATATTCAGCCAAAAACAAAGTTATTATGAAAGACCTTTTAAAAAACACAGGAAAAACAAGCTGGTGTAAATACTAATAACCATAATACTGTTAACACAAAGCTACACAGCAGGTCTTAGACTCCTTCAGACTTTTAGACTGTACGTTCACCTCATCAAAGCTCATCACTTTGTTACAATCCATATTATCATTTATTGAATTCTCTGTACTTTATTGTAGCCGTTACATTATTACTTACTTTGTGAAACTCCTGCTGTTTGGGACTGGGGTTATTGCACTTTGCAGCGTTATCTGTGTCCACTGCTCCAGAACTAAAACGCTCTTTGTCCTGACAGTGAAGCAGGTGGCTCAAGGGTCACAGGCGGTTTTGGCCTATCTGCAAAGACAAGCTAACACTTTGACACGCGAGTAGCTGATACTGATGTGCTAAGGACGATGAAACTGTACAGAGGCCACTATGCTGCCATGAAGACGTACCGTCACAGTGTGTAACAGACATTTGCTTGGTTTTTTGTGCATTCTTTCCTCTAAGTCATTGAACCAGCTCCATAATTGTCCTGCACATTTTACAGTAAAACACAATTAAAATAATCCCATTGGAAACTTGAAATGGAGGCGACGGCAGCAGGATAAAGCCACTGGAATAAGCTTAAAGACTTGGAGACCAGAAGCAGCTCTGTGTCAAAAGGTCTGTGTGACTGTGTGGGCCACGGAAAACCAATCCTATTAGGAATAAGCGCAAACAGCAGCGACGCCTGGGACTCCGCTTGGACAGTAGTTCAGCGCTCATGTGCACTCACCAGCATGACAACAAATATGTCGCCTGGCCTAAACATTAACCACCATCATAAACTCAACAAAATGTGATAGGAACACAGCACAAACGAGTATCTCAGTCATTAATCACACACAGGTCAGGTCAAAGCTTTTTGCAACTATTTGCATTTAATAATAAATTTATATCAACAGGTTTCTCGCTCCTAGTAGCATTACACATTTCTTACTACTGTTCATTTCTCCACATACGTTCTACAGGAACATTGCGTGAATGTAACTGCCTCATAAAAAATAGTGTGATTTCCCCGAGCGCTATGTCACTACGCAGCCTCCCTTGTCTCCCTTGTAGGGGTTCTTGTCATCTGGGACGCCCTTAATGAGCGGGTCGTTCGGAAGCAGCCCTTCAACAAAAGCAATGGTGTCCGTGCAGTTTGCAGCCACCTGTGGTCGACAAGAAGAAGACAAGAGGTGAGTCAGCATCTTCTACAACACACAAGGTGCAGAAATGAAACAGCAGAATGACAGACAGGACGGCGGACGTACTGGGGTCCTGGGTGTGCTAACTTCTTTCTTCAGCTGGTCCAACTCCATCTTCAAGATCTCTTTATCCGACATATCTCGAGCCATCTTGGCTGCAAGAAGGAAGCCTTGTTTCAATGGTTGTTAAAGTGCCACAAATATCGGAAAGCATTTAAATTCAGCGTGAAGGAGACAAACGCATGACTTCAGTTTTTACCTGTTGAATGTTGGGACCAAGGACAAACAGAGAAACGCGTTGGCTCCTAGGAGCTCCTGGGCTGTGACTTCCTGCGGCCCCGCTGCGTCTGTGCACTGCCTGAATGGAGCCGTCCCACTGCTCCTCATCCGGCCTGATCCCGGCTTGAGGCTTTTGGACGAGATCGGCACAGGATTGCACCTGATGTCACAATCCCCCGTGATGAGCTTAAACAATCAGGAGCCGTAACCTCTGGGCAGGAAGAAGGAAGAGAGGAGCAAACGGATCGCTGGGGAAAGTGAGACACAAGGTGAGAAACAAAAACAATGTGATGATGTGGAAACATGAGCAAAAACAAAGAGGACGTGAAAGATTCACACTTATCACCATCATGCAGCTTCAGCAGCTGAATCATTTGTACTAATAAAATATTTAAGCTTTATTATTTATAGTGATTTGACTTTGCAAATGTATAAAATGCTGTCCTACGACTGAGGCCTGTCCAATCGTTTGCCCTTAGTTTTTTCTAATATGCATTTTGTGGACAAATTCATATATATTTAGTGTAGTAGTATTAAAATAGTAATGCATAAATCAATGAGCTAGAGTTTTAGTTTTCACCTCCACCTACTGTGAAATCAAATGTATGTGAATGCTTGGACGCCCAGTCTTTTCTTTATATCGGTGTAAAATGTTCTCCTGCTGTTTTTACCTTTGACTCAATGTTCCTGTGAGTCTCTACAAACTACTCATCCTAGGTTAAACCTTGACAAGGACTCACTTAAGCCATTTTTCAGGATCTGGGTCAGTCTCATCTATTCAAGATTAACCCCACACCTCACTGTGGATTAACAGCAGTATGGAGACTCTCCTTGTCGTTATGAAGCCTGCTGTGTCAGAGGACATTTATTAAAAGACTCCCCTCCCTGTTCCTTTGACTTGTAGACCTATTAAATATAAGAAAAACTAAGATGAAAAACTCAAATGTCAGATTATGTAGTGCTGACATTAATTGATCATATTTTCAATACAATATTAATCACCTAATTTTTGTATCACATGGAATCTTGTCCCATGTTTCAACTAATTATGCGGATTTTAAAAAATATTATTCATTGTAGCTTTAATTGGATTGAAGACATGACTGTCCACTTAATTAGGAAATAGTTTTACCTCAAAGTGTAGCACAAGTAAAAGTAACCCACCATAAACTACAGTGTTTGCACAGAAGACAGCCTTTATTTAATGAGGGATGATTCCAGCATCAGACCTTTGTGCTTCCTTGGCTCTTAATGACACGCAGGCAAAGTGTTGTGTAATGATCTGCTTTGTCCGATAGGTGGCGGTGTAGAGCCTTTAACGCCTTAAGGCACTGAGTCAAGCCCACTTTGTCCTGTCAGCCAATAGAAGGGCACGTTTGCCGTCCTTCCAAAATAGATTGGACTCAAAACAATTGGAGTAGAAGGACATGGTTAAAGAACATTGTATGATTTGAGGAGTGGGGATTCAAAATTACAGAACTAAAGTTTAAATCGCTAATATTCAACAGGAAGAGGAAAGGAATGAATTGGAGGTGTTGGTCTTGGGAGGAACCAGAGCAATGAACAGTATGTCCATAGCTTTGATCAGATCAAGTCTGGTTTATGGGAGTTTTGTGTTTGGGACGGCAGCTAAAACGTGGCCTCACAAGCTGGAAGTAGTTCAGGTGTTGAGACCATGCTGCGTGAGGTCGACCACAGAGTGATGCTCTGCATGTAGAGATGGAGGAAATGTCAGGCTCTCTGACATGAGCAGCTAGTGATAAACTGTGGGGCTTAAAGGTCCAGCATCCAAGGTTCTGGCACCAAGAGTGAGAAGGGAAAGAGCATGTGTCAGATATGTACAGACAATAACTCCACTAAGGTCATTTTAGTTGATATGTTAAATAACAGTCATCTGCTGAGAGGTTCAGGACACTCACCAGTGTTGGTGGAAGAACAAATCCACCAACATTACAACAATACAACACATTGCACCATGATCCCACGGAAATGTACACTGACGGCTCCAAAGATCCAAAAACAGGAAGAACAGGGTCTGCATTTAGCCTCTAGCTTCATGTTGCAGCAGCAGCAGCTACACACAGATATTCCGTTTAACAGGAGGAATGATGACACAAACAGGTCGCTCTCAGTTGTACAACAGCTACAAGCGTTCCTCTGCTGCCCCCTAGTGGCCTGGCCAGGATCCAACATCTGCATGTCCACAACAGGAAAGCTGCAGCATTTTAGGAAACTTAGCAATGAAAAAGAAATGGAACCACGTTTAGTCTGGGTCTGAGTGGCAAAAAAATAAAAGTCCTAGTGCATTCACAACATTCACTAAGCAATCACAACGCCCAAAGAATGGAATGAGTTCTCAGTATTTAGTTGGACTAATTGAGTTTTTACTCACTCTGTGCTTTTGGTTTGAAAAAATTTTGTAGACTGAGCCCTTGTTTCACTTTGCCATCTTAGGGAGACATTTGGGGAATTTATTGATAAAAATATGTAAAAATGTAAAAAACATTTTGCACAAATGCAAATAATAAAAGGCAAAAACTGAATCTGGGAGTAAAATATCTCAAAAAACAAAAAACCTTGGAACCAGCGGATGAATATGCTGGTGTACTGATAGAACACATATTAATACAGTGAGTGAGTACATTTCAATCACTCACAATCCTCGCCACGGTCTCACAGTCACAGGCCTGATGAACACTTTCTAGTGTCTATATGTGGGAATTTGCCACACTTGAGTACTGACTTTATCATATTGGAGAGGCCCCCTACTCCACAACACTCAGCATCATGCTACCACTCCCATGCTTCACAGTAGGGATGGTGTTCTTGGGATGGTACTCATCATTCTTCTCCCTCCAACCACGTTAGTTAGTGGAACTATGTATCATTGTGTCCCAGCTGCAGACAGAGCACCCGCACGCCCTGATTATCATCTCTGGGGACTTTACTCACGTGCAGGAGCGAACTCCTGAAGTGCGCAGACGACATGAGCGTCGTTGGGTTCATTCAGGACGGTGATGTCTGCATACAGACGGGAGGTGGAGCAGCTGGTCCAGTGGTGCAGTCAGAACCAACTTACTAGAACTTCAGAATCATTTACCCATGGGTGTTTCTAGGGCCAGACCTTCGTGGTTGGTCGAGATAATGACAAGTGACGGGCAAAGTGCTAAACGTACGTAATTTTACTGACTGGCCTATAAATAGTACAACGTGTCGTGTAATGGTCTGCTTTGTCCTCTAGGTGGTGGTATAGAGCCATTTATTTCTACTTCCGGTCCAGGTTCTTTGTACTGTCAGCCAATAGAAGGGCGTCTTTTATGTCTTTTCGAAATAAACTAGAGTTTCGACCAAACCCGCTTCCCTAAAACGAGTAGAAGGACTAATACATTTATTTTGATAGTACAGGTGTTGTAGCCGGAAGACCATTGAAAATCCAGTGTCGCTGGCGAAGAGGCGTCACTGACCATGGCAGCTCCGAGCAGAAAGCAGATGTTGCGGTTTCTGAGCCAGTTGGGAGCCTTTATTCTGACCCGGTTCGGCTTTTGGAATTGCTTTAGTATGTTGATGCTGTTTGCCGAACGCGCTGATTCAAAAAGGTGAGTGAATGGAGCCGTAAACGGTGCTAGCGTTAGCTGAGGAGCTAACGGAAGCGTATCTTGCATCTATGTTGGCGTCGAGTTTATAGACATAAGTCCACTATGAGACAACTCTGTTACCAGAACAGCTGTAACAAGTTGACGTGAACCGAACCAGTTTTTAGCAGCGAACTGCTACAGATTGAAACCTCCCATACGCTTTAAAGGGTCTGTGTTTCAGCATTAGACCATAACTTGGGCAGAAAGTTGCAGCCATGTGGAGCTGTTAACTTCTATGAAGCTGAAAAGTCTGATCAGGCGGGACAGTGTGTTCTGTGGTTTGAATGTGTTCACTGGATGCGTACAGCTGCACTCTGTGGTGGGCTGCTCTTCTAAACACGACCACACCCTCTGAGTGGGCTGCAATTATACCAGCTTTGAAGAAAATGTACATTCATACCACGTCCAAGTTTGGCAACACTGAATTATGCTGTTTGCATTTAATGTGGTTAATTTTATTATCATTAACCATTTTTTCTGTGATTTTTTTTTTGTTGTTTCTGTGTGATGGTCAGTTGTGATCAGTGTAAAAACAATTGTTCATGTCAAACAATAACAAACACAAAAAATGGGACAGACAATATATAGTTAAAATATAATCTATTTATAAAGGTGCCGTTTTGAATGATTTGTTCACTTAATAATAATTAATGATCTTACTGTTTTGTATTTGTGGTCTGCAGGAAGCCAGACATACATGTACCCTACCTGTATGTGGACATGGGGGCTGCAGTGCTTTGTGCTAGCTTCATGTCATTTGGTGTGAAGAGGAGATGGTTTGCGATGGCGTCTGCAGTACAGCTAGTCATTAGCACCTACGCATCATACGTTGGAGAGCAGGTGCACTACGGGGACTGGCTTAAGGTGAGTCACTGCATTAGGAGACCTCTTTGAAAATTTGTAATGAAATGTAAAACCCTTTTATCAAATCCTTAAGGTGCTTGTACTTAATACTTACATATGTAAATAATAATAATAAATCAAAACTATGTGAACTTTGTTGTTCTGCAGGTTCGAATGTATTCCAGGGCACTGGCCATCATTGGAGGCTTTTTGGTTCTGGCCAGTGGGGCTGGAGAGGTGTACAGACAGAAACCACGCAGCAGATCTCTGCAGTCCACGGGGCAGGTTTTCCTGGGAGTTTATCTCATCTGCATGGTAAGACCCATTACCGCTGTCTAGATAATTTAAATTTAGAATGGCTCAGTAAGTAATTGTCTCACATCACAGCCACAATGAGGTCAATGTGGGTATATAGGTCACATGATGTATTTAATTAGTTCCCTCAAACTCGTCCAGCTTCTTTATTTGGATAATATCTGATGCTTGAACCTGCTCCCTCAGTGAGTCGGCTTTACTTGACCTTTTGTAAGGACCAAATCTTGCATTTCAACCTTTTTATAGTTTAAATGGTTAATATGTAATTCACTTTATTTGTACAAACACACACACAAGCTGTGCAGTGAAGCTAGATATAGTTTTAAAAACACATTTCACCTAGAAGAAACAAAACAATAATTTGTGAAGTAAAATTTTAATAAGGAAGGTGAAATTAATGAAAGTGCATCTGTACCTGCTGAAACGTTTTATGTACAAACTCCTTTATTGTAGTTCAAACTGCTTTACCACGTTCCCCCACCAGGTGTACTCCCTCCAGCACAGCAAAGAGGACCGACAGGCGTACCTGAACCATATTATTGGGGGAGAAATCACTCTGATGCTGCTTGGGGTTCTGTTTGGGGTGCTCGCTTTGGCCTTCCTCTCCGGCTACTACGTCCGTGTGGCCGCCCAGATCCTGGCCACCGCCCTGCCTCTGGTGATCCTGCTCATCGATGGCAATCTGGGCTACTGGCACCACACGCGCAAAGTGGAGTTCTGGAACCAGATGAAGCTGATAGGACATAACGTGGGGATCTTCGGCGCGGTGCTGATCCTCGCCACTGATGGTTGAGGTCTTGGGTTCTGTGAGGAGGACTTTTACAGACCATGGTGTCTGCACACTTTATAATAGTAGGGTTGGGTATCCTTTGAATTTATCCATTTCACTTCCAATGCAGATTCTGCTGATCAGTTTTTTGGTTTCCATTACAAAATAGTGAAAACACTAAATGGAAAAACATATTAAATAAAATATTCTTTAATATTTTTAAGTAACTGGACATTGAATGCAGCAGCAGTGTGGCCACTGAAGCTGCAGCATTATTGCCTTGAGGCAGGTCGACGGTTACATGTAACGCTAAACAAATGACGTGCAGCGTTATGGCCAGGTTTCAATTCCCAACCCTACACACACCCTGAGATTGCTGACTTTTGTATCAAAGCCTGAGTTTGTATTCAGATTCCACCGCACAGTAACCTCTCATGACTCGGACTCTTCAAGCTGAGATGGTTGGACATAAACCAGGACATAAGAATATGTCATGTTCTTTTTACAACTTATGTTTACATTTTCTGTTATGCTCTGACATGTGACACTGAGTATTGGTACTGTAGATACAGGAAGGTTGGTTTGATGTTCAGAATACAGGTAAATATTTTACAAATAAAGGGAATTTTAAGATTTAACTTTGTTGCTTTGACCTTATGTATTCACGAATGCCAAACACATTGTCTAGATCTGATCTTGATAATGCGTCTCATCCACCTGTGACTGCCTGAGCCTTCTGTCAAAGAATCAAAGGCACTGACACTTTTTCACCACATACAGTGTTATACTATGACACTTTTTTCATGATGTATAGATGGATCAGCCTAAAACTGCTGCCTGACTGATGTGAGTGGCCTTTAAGAAGCATGAGCCTGTGCTCTGATGTAGCTATTGCGTTCCCTAATATCTATTGCAACGAAGCATTGATCCGACAAGTGGAGTCGTCACTTTGACTATAATGATCTTTGGACCACATACTATACTATGACTGTTTTTTTGTTTGATGACATACTATATTATAGTATGACAATTTTTGGATAACACACTGTACTTCCTTCAAACACTGATCTCATCACTCACATTTAATCCATAGTTTCATCCACTAACCTGCCGTCGTTTTTCTGCATGTAACTATCTTTGTAGTTTGCATCCTGTGGTGCTTCTCCCTCTCGTCTCTTCTCCTCATCTACAGGTTTCATCAGATAGAGCTGTTCAGTTGCTGGTCCAACCATCTTGCCTGGGTTCTTTTCTCCTTTTTCTATGCCCTCACCCCGAGCTGTCAAGGCGAATGGCTGCCCACGTTGAGCTTGGTTCTGATGGAGGTTTCTTCCCCTTAGGTAGGGTAGGTAAATTCTCTTAAAAAATTAATTTAAAGTATATATGATTATAATTGTATGCAGGTTTATATGAATATACAGTGGTTTACAGGTAGTACTGTATTCAGACCCCCTTAAAATTTCACTGTTACATTGCAGTCATTTGCTAAAATCATTTAAGTTAATTGTTTTTCCTCATTTATGTACACTCAACTCGCCATATTGACAGAAAGCAGATAATTGTTGACATCATTTGCAGATTTATTGAAAAAGATTATTAAGTAGAAGCACCACCTGAGTTTTTCACACCTGGATTTGTGGATCCTCTGCCATTCCTCCTTGCAGATCCTCTCCAGTTCTCAGGTTGGATGGTAAATGTTGAATGTTGCTAACTCCTGCTTTGGGCCCACATTTAATTTGTGATACCATTACATAAAATCTTAAGTAGTTTTATTGCAGAGTTGTGGAGAAAAAATAGCAAATGTATGACCTCGTGTCAAACATTACACACATTCTTGTGGCTGAATGCTTAGGTGTATGAGTTTAGCAATGAGACACCTGGGTTCAAATCCCACTCTAGGTATCTGTTCTTTGTATTTTGGCCAAAAAGCATCAGTAATTATATTTTTTGTCTAAAAAGTAGTAAAAATGCCATTGTCAATATAGTATGTACTCCAAAATCATTGTATACTGTGTTAGTTTTTTTTATTTGGCTTTTCCCATGAGCAGTCACGACAGCGAGCACTAGGAACCTGCACAGAAGTTGCCGGCTTGCAACCTCTTTGGCCAGATTCGACACACAGCCCTGACTTTATTAGTACCACACTCTAACCAGCTGAGCTAACAGTAGTTTAGCTAACATCAGCTTTAACATTATCCTAATGTGGTATATCATCCAAAAGAACGTCCTAGTATTGTATATGCTAAAATAAAGTCGTAGTGTAATATACCGTCGATGTCAAAACACATCATAGTATGTGGTTCAAAAAAGTCATAGTATTGTATGTAGTAAAAATAAGTAGTATGTCGCCTAAACGTTGTCATAATACATTATAAGATCCAAAACCGTCACAGTATAGTACGTGGCCTGAAAATCACTCCATCTGTTCAACAATATAAATAATGACTCACGCACCACCAGTGAAGATGGAGACGTTTGCCCTTTTATTGAAACATATCAACACTTTGCATTATCTACAGCTGCAAAAATAGACCTGTAGTACATGAACATTTCTCTCAGATTTTTTTGTCTTTAAATTCACATTTACATTCACATTAAAATGAAACGTTTAAATTCACATTTAAATAAGATTTAATAAAAAAACAAAATTATGAAATAAACAAGGTAGGAGAGATCTCACAAATTCAATACAGGTTACATAGGTTTTATGTAACCTTTTTGGTTTTTCTCTCAAAATTAATTATATACAGATACAGTAATAGTCTATCAAGTGAAATGCGGATCGGATTTGAAGTCCGTTAAGGAGGAACTGAAGATGACACGATGTGGAAAACTACACACAACACGTGGCTCCAGAACAGAACCTCCATCATCTGTCTAGTCTCTGTGACTCCGCATCGCTTTGACTCTGTTTATTCTTCCGGTTGTGCTCTGCCTTCACCAAAGTACCGATGACGGCCAGCAGCACCGTGATGGTGATGACGAGCACCGACGCGGTCTCGGCCACGCACAGCTGGCTGTCCAGCGAGGCCAGAGGGCTGCCGGCCTGCTGAGCGGGGCGGTGGCACACCATGTCCTGGTAGTCCTCCACATGCAGGTGCCGAACGTGCTGGATTTTGCCAAAGACGCGCTGCAGGTCACAGTCGCAGGTCCAGGGGTTCAGGGCCATGTGGAGGTGGGTGCTGGTGGTCTGCAGCTGCAGGAAGGTCTTGAACCGTATGCGCTCCAGCTGGTTTCCCCGAAGACCGAGGAGGGTCAGGCTCCGCAGAGGGCTCAGAGCCTCGTTCTCGATCTGAGAGATGTTGTTGTGGTTGAGCAGCAGCACCGTCATGCTTTGCTGCCTGCTCAGCAAACCGTCTTTAAGCACGTTCAGCCTGTTCCCATCCAGGTTGAGGAGCCTCAGTCGGGACAGGCTCCTGAAGGCACCGGCGTCCATCGCCTCAATGCGGTTGTGACTGAGGTCCAGTTTCCTCAGACTCTCAAGACCCCCCAGGGAGCTGGAGTCCAGGTGCTGAAGCAGGTTGTGTCCCAACTGGAGCTCCAGGAGGGAGGAGAGGCTCTGCGAGAAGTCCGGTGGGAGCCAGCGCAAGCGGTTGAAACTCAAATCCAGCTTCTCCAAAAAGTGCAGCGAGGACAGAGCCTGAAGAAAACGGTAGTAATCAGTGGCTGCAGTCACTTTTAATTTACCTTCATGAGCAGAAACATTCAAACGCTCTTTACACTTTGGTGAACTACTAAAAGTATTCATTTGCCTTAATAATGTGGTAAGAATCTAAATGATGAGACAGATTACGTTAATACCTACATTTATTGAACACAGAGTAAAGTCATTTCCAAGCTTCGGTACCTGAGGCTGCAGACTGTGGATGCTGTTGTTGGACATCAGGAGGATCTTCAGTGACCACAACCCCTTGAAAGAGCGGGTGTGAACCTCCGTCAGCCTGTTGTCGCTCAGGTCCAGCAGCCAGGAGCCATGAGGGAGGCCAGGGGGCACCTGGAGCAGCCCCCGCAGCCGGCAGTCCACCAGGTCAGAGGACTCGTAGCACAGGCAGGCGCTGGGACACAGCTTGAAGCCAACGGCGGCGCTCAGGAAGACGGGCAGCGAAAGCATCACGTTGAGCATCCTTCCCTTAGATCACAGTCTGCTTAGTCCCAAAGCAAACCATGGCTACGGCGTTTCCCTCCAAGCAACAGACATGAAAGCCACAAGAACCTGACTGAACGCAGCAACATGACATTTCTGAAATCTGCCTGCGAGGGCACATCAAATATTCCTGATTAGAGAGGGATTATGGGCTTAACCGGATCGTCAGAACATCACCATATTTGGGGAGCAGGGCCGTATCTGGTCCACTTTGGATGCGTTCCTAAAACAAGGATTTGCATCCGTTGCCGTGCGTGGACCCACTAAGCTGTTTTTCAGCGAGGTCGCGATGACGTTTCAGCGCCGTTACGTAACGATGCATGGATATTAACCAAATCTTTAAGTCGGGGAGGGAATCAGTTTGATACCAGCTGACCCACTAAGCCGACATCACATCAGAGCAGCCAAAGTGTAGCGGTGCTGCAGCCCAGACACAGAACCAGCGCACCGTTAGTTCCTATTGGTTTGTGAAGTGCTCTCGCCTGCAGACGTTATCACATTATCATTCATTGTCGTTATCATTATCATTTATCACGGTGATGACACTACTTACCCGGACCTGCATCAGAAAACCCACCCAGCTCATGTTTATGTCACAGTTATAACCACATAAAGGAATTATTCACAAATCTGTAAAGAATCCGGTGATAATTACAGTATTACAGTCAGAATTTATGTTACTTTTATTTTAGAAAATGTCCGTTAAAGTGTGGCATTTCAAGTCACATTTTGTTTAAAATACAGAAAATACAGACAGTAGAACATGGATACAGCAAAAAAAAAAGAAAGAAAATGACAGAAAATAAAGCTAACAGGCCTTTCTGACTGCTCTAGTTTTCTTATTTTGAAATGGAACTGAAGGCAAAGGAAGGAGGGCGGAAAAAGAAAAGGCTTCGGGGAGAGGAGGGGAGGAGAAGGGGCAGTTAGTTAAGGAAACTATGGTTGCTTTATGGTTCATGTTTAAATTATTTTTTATAAAGTCTAATTTAAGATTTTATCTTTCCTCTTTCTTTTTTGTCTTTTTCATTTATTGGTATTTTGATCTTCTGGATCCAGGGCCCTCAGAGCTCCTCCTTGTGGTCTCGGACTGAGGACAAGGAATGCCGACTTAGTCTGGCAGTGGGAACAGAACCACCCGCGTCGTCTTCCCCAGCCGACCCGCACTGCCAACTCAAGAAGATAAAGTGGAGTCCTTCTGTGTTTGCTGTGCTTGTGAACGCTGCATGGACTTCTGACTTTCCACGTCTCTAAAATGTTTCTCAACCTGCAGGAATAAAGCACAAACCTGTCAAATCCACAGACCTGGTGCTGCCGGGTTGAGCTGGTTCCAATCAGAACCAGCAGGCGTCTGCAAATGCCAACTTACAAAAGCCAAGTAACAATTTCATGAAACTAAACACGTGTTCGTGAACACTGCAAAAACATTTTCACTGCCTCTGTATGTGCCTCACTGTGTCCAGTCTTCTGGGAAATAAATACTTTCCACAATGTGCCCCATTATTTGTTAAACCGTTTATAAAGGCCGACTCAAAACCCAACGCCCTGAACGGCTCCTCTTGTTTCATGTAGATCCTGGTTTGGTTGTTGCCGTTAGTCAGGCTGAAACCCTGATCTGTTCTTGAACCTGAGGCTGCAGAAACCTGACTTTAAATGTCTGCCTAACTCTAGTTATTGACCCTGTCCACCCTTTATGACCAGAGTGATGCGCTCACTGTACTGATACTAACCCAGCAGAGCAGCATCATGTGCCCACCCTGTCAATATGGACCAGTACCTTGTTAAGTTTACAGCCAGGAGGATCAAACTCTCAGTAAGCTGGAGCCAGTACAACGTCCAGTGAGTGTTTGTATTATTACAGCAACAGCCAAAAGTATACAAAAGATGTTTATTCTAACGAAAGAAAAAAGCTAAGCTCACAGTGGAACTTAGTCACTTTAAGGGTCTAGCTGTCGTTTGGTGAAGCTACACTCTGACCCTATATCAACGCTGCATCAACAGAAGCACCTGCTGTGGGAAATGTTAATTCGACCTTTTCACCACTTCTTAGTGTTTTAACTGTTGCCAACATCTTGTTTTATCCTTACATGTAGCTGAAGCCACTTTGGATTCACTGAGTTGTAAGTAGTAATACTGGCTGCAGATCTGGAACTGTGTGTGTGTGTGTGTGTGTGTGTGTGTGTGTGTGTGTGTGTGTGTGTGTGTGTGTGTGTGTGTGTGTGTGTGTGTGTGTGTGTGTGTGTGTGTGTGTGTGTGTGTAAAATATGCAGATCGAAGGTTTACTTACTATTTTGCGTACATGACTTAAAGCGCTTCCCTCTTTGCCTTTGCAGTTCTCAGCCTGGTAAGGCGGCGAGATTACGACATCGTCCATCACAATAATGTTCTTCTCCTGCCATTTACAGTCTTTGATGCTGCACAGAGAAATAAACATCATCATTTAGGGGCTCATTTGTGTCAGAATGTGCATGGACTACATGTAGAGTCTGAGCTAAACATGTTTGGGCCTATTACTAAAAGTCCTGAGGTCCATTTCAGAAACTACAGAAGCCAGGTTGAGATCAGGTCTTTAAAATGAGGTAAATCAATAGTAGGTGATGCTAACTCTTCAGTGCTTGCAGCTATCTGACACAGTATGAGGTACAGCTTTTCATGTTCCCTGCTGGATGCTCAGTTTGTAGTTTGCTACCTGCTCAACACACAAACAGCATAGAGTATGAACGCTTACGTTTTGTGAATAGTCTGGAATAGCTGTTGGCCCTCCACAGAAACCCCAGCACTGATTGCATAGGCTTGGGACAGCTTGTCCTCCTTTTCTGTCCGTGCTCGATTGGCAAGCTACAAAGAGTCCAACAGAACAGAAAGCGTTAGCATCTGACATCCTTTGCATTTAAAACTAGCAGCTTCTCATTTCAAACTCATCCAATTCATAAAGGGCTGTGATGGAACTTACACTTACAGAACTAGGAGGAACGCATAAAAAAACAGAATGCAACCCATGTTTCACTAAATAGAACGTAATTAACATAACAATTAAACAAATTTGTTTTTGATTTGCATGATTTCTGTTGCTGCCATCAAATAGAAATGAACAAATAATCCATTAAAAAGGTAAAAGCCAATCTGTTGTTTATGTTCTTTCATATTGAATGTCTGGCAGACTTATTTACCTTGAATGACTGAAAACAGACAGGACTTTGTTACTTCAAGTGGACGAGGATCAACAAATTATATTAGTTCAAAGCAGGCTGATTCATTAGTTTAATTTCCCCTATGTTAAGTGAATCTTCACCCATGGATGTGAACATCCAACATTGCCTTAACTGAGACACAGCTCACAAAATCTAGCCCTGAACTTTATGCTGATTATTAAAATAGTAGATTGAGTGTTGAGGTAGAGTCACAAACAGAGCTAAGACTTACCTTGCTAACATTCAGTGATGCTAGTGGGGGTGGAGTCTCGGTGCGGTCATTTATTATGTCCACATCAGATACATAGGCTAAGTTGATCAGAATGACGTCGTTTAGGTTCGGCTTACCGCTGGAGGAAGCACATTCTTTAAAAGGAAGTCAGGTCAAGGTACACAACATAATCAGAGAGAAAAACACAGGCTTGATATCTGACCCCTGGTCAGTTAGAATGCACAAAGAAGCCTATGAGCCGGAGAACGCTGGCTCACAAGCACCGACAGTGTCCGGTAGTGCCAGTTACAGCAGGCTGTTACCAAAGGCAAACAGCAGCGCAGTGCTTCATTTAAATGAGGATCTCCATGCAAGTTTACTGTCTGGAGAGCAACGATGCCAGTGAGCTAAGAGAGAGGCCCTGAAGTAATTACACTATAACCTCTCTGTCAAGAGTCATTGTGTCTGAGCTGAACTCTACCGGTCGCACAAGACAACGACTCAATGACTCTTCACAGACACAAACATATACGTGCAATAACCACTGTTCATTGTGACACAGCGAGCTGCAGTTTATTTTCTTTATTTGTCCATTTTTGGTAAATAACTAATTAAAATTGTAATTTTTTTTTTCTTCACAAGGGAACAAAGACTGAGTCAGACCACATATAATTCCTTGGTTGTCCTGTGCAAACTTGGCCATTAAAGCTGATTCTGATCTTGCAACATTCCACCCACAAATGAACTGACTGAACTTCACTCAAGTGCAGTTCACTGGTATTTTAACACAGTCACAAAACTATGAACGCATCTAAAGCTCTGAGAGATCCCGACCTAACGCTGTCAGTCATTCAGGTACAGCATGTTGGACTTGTTAGCCTCATGCCGACACTGATGGCGTGTCTGCTGAATTTCAGATTTTACACAGGGACTAAGGGGAAAAAAACCCAAACTGGACTGGAGCGAGAACAACAGGGACCGACTCTAAAAGAACATGAATCCAATGTGTGACCAGAACCTGCTCTGATGTAAGGGTTAATCTTCAGCTGCACATCATGTGATGATTAGTGTGAATTACTGGCTGAACTGTCAGACATTCACACACCTGGGCCTCTGAGGGCAACTGTGCACACGTAGTAACTTCATTCATTCCGTGTCTCAGACCAAACCTTGAAGGGACGTTGCCTGCAGCGTGAAACGTTAAATAAGCCTCAATTTATTTACATGCTAATCCACACGTACACACGCCCCTGCATGGGTGTCGACATGCTCCCCAGCAAGCTAACGACGGCTGTGATGAACTCATGGCTCACATGCCACCGGATCCACGTTGATCTTGAACTGATAATTCACCACAGTCACTCACAATGTGCATCGTCCCCAGGTTCGGGTGCTGAAAAGCCCAGCTGAGGAGCTTAGGGCGGTTAATGCCGCTAACCAGGCTTACAGCGGCAGTGTGGGGTTAGCATGTTAGCCGAGCTAGCGGCAACTACATTTCCCTGACGCCCATTCATCGCTAGCGTTAGCTGTAGGAAGCCACGGTTAGCATGTCCGAGTCACGCCGAGCTAAACTATGCGGGACGCATCCGTGCACGAGAGGCAGCGCGAGGTGCGCTGGCCGCCCTTTAGCCTGCAACTAGCCGCGGCCGGAGGCTGTGGGGAGCACACAGCCATGATGCCTCACCAGGACGCGCTGCCAGATAGTGATCCATGTTGAGGTCCGGCAACACAATGAGGGGATTCAAAACACATGCAGCCCCGAGCGGACAACCTGAACGCACGAAACCTCCCCGCCGCTCCACGGACGGATTGGACTCATTACTCGTTCGGCCAACTACCTCCACAGGAGCATAATTTAAAACGCAGGACGACGGGCAGCTCGGCTCCCACCAATTACGCCTGCGCGGATCACTATTTGACATATTTTCGGTTACCCTACAGGCCCTTGTAGCCAGGCAGGCCAGGAAGCGATCCGACGCCCCGAACAAAGAAAGGATACTCAGAGTTAACATCTTGGACTGGTAGTCAAAGGCGACCACTTCTCCTTGTACACGTTGGCCCAAGCAGGTGAGGCAAGAGACATGGCTCCCGACGCTGAAATACTCCCCCGGTCCAGGAGCCGCCATCTTCTCCGCCAGGAAACCGGAGCGCCTGACTTACGTAAAGCGACGCGATGTCGTATGGAGACGGAACCTGGGCGTGTCGCAGCACGTCGCGTTGTGGTCGCGTGCTCTAAGATGATGACTTTTCTTTACTGTTTAACCGCCTAAATCCCGCGACGTGGTGCCAAATATGTTACTATAAGACTTGCTTGTAAATTAAGTATAAATATGCTTTCATTTGTCGAAGCACAAAGTTGCGGCTTTGTCTAACAACCAGCCGCTCTCAACGCGACCCTACCGGAAGTAGCTCAATAGTCTTTCCAGTTGGTGGCGGAAACGCACGGGAACTGCATGAAATATAACCACGAAGAAGTCGCGATGCCGCTGCAGCAGCCGCCGCCAACAAACCCCAAGAAGAAGATGCTACTGTAGGCGAGCACACTTCGCTGCAGCTCAAACTGCACATCAGTTTAATTTTCAGCTGCAGGACGAAGCACGTGCACTGGAAGACAGTGTAAAATGGAGGCCGTGTATGTTCACGGCATATGGATGGCAGAGAGTCTTCAGCAGAGGACGAGGAGTCATGAGACTTTCTGGCAGGTTGTCACACATATGGGAGACCCTAAGGCAGCTTTCCTGCTCGTCTTTCCTTTCACCTATTTCATTAGCAGACGCACCGGAGTCGCTGTGCTTTGGATCGCAGCTATATCCGAGTGGCTAAACCTGGTTTTTAAATGGTACGGCTTTAAACATTTATTTTTAATTCATCTGTAATCTGTAAGTTATCTCATAGCGAAGTATTTTTACTACCAGAGCCAGATAGCGACGATTAGCTATGACAGTAAATATGAGTTTCTAGTTTCAGCTATTATCACATTAAGTAAATAATTCAGCTATTAGCTATTATGTTGACGTGTGGCTTCCGGTTTTACAAACGCAGTCCAACCCTATTTATTGTCCGACGTGAAACATAAAGCATTGTTTTTTTCGTGCCTAGTACAGGCAACCGAATAACGAACCAAAGCTATATTTTGCAGTAAAAAACAGGTAGTAATTGGGAAAAAGGATGCAAATGACTTTACTTTGACAAAGATACAAACATTTAGAACAAATGAGATAGGAAGTATATACATTCCAGATTTTGGCATCAGTAACACATAGAATAGAAAGGTCTGCCAGGAATGTCTATAGATGATATAGTCAGGGTTTGATCCTTCTGAAGTTATAGTGTTGCATTTACCTTTTGCACAGGTTGCTGTTTGGGGAGAGGCCGTTCTGGTGGATAGGGGAATCACGTCTCTTTGTCAACAATCAACCTAAAGTTCATCAGTTTTCGTCTACATGTGAAACAGGCCCAGGTGAGAAATCCCCAGTTGAGATGTCCTGCATACTGTATTTGAACTGCAAGGTGCTTAATTCCTTTATCTGCGTTTCAGGCAGTCCGTCAGGACATGCAATGGTGACGGCAGCCGTCTGGTGGGTCGTGGTGTCCTCATTGGGGTCCCTCATGTACTCCCGTACTCGCAGGTCGCTCAAAGTTTGGCTCTTAAAATGCAGATTTAAACGTAGAAGAGCAGCAAGTTTGAATTTGTTTTTCTTTAAACTCGCAGTGTGGTGGTTTCATCTGCTCCATACCTGTTCTATGTGGCGATGCTGGTGGTAGTTGGAATCTCCCGAGTCTTCATCCTTGCCCATTTCCCTCACCAGGTCATTGCTGGCTCCATTACAGGTCTGGGTACAGCATCATGTCCACCAATGCAACAAATGTGACAAACTGCACCAACACTATCACAAAAAATCAACAGCATTCAGTGCAGTGTTTGTTTAAAGGCAAAGCTGACCTGGTCAATTTGGATCTAACAGGTACATTTCTGGGGATTGTTCTGAGCCAGCGAGCGCCTGAAGGTCGCCCCCTGCTGTTCTTTTTTAGCTTCAGCATTGGGCTGCTGCTCAGTGCTCTGATCCTTCATGCTGGACTGCAGCAGCTGGGGATTGACGTCTCCTGGTTAGTACTGTTTTTTTTTTTGAGAATTTTTGAGATCTTTCAGCAAAATAAGAATTAAGTTGTAAGATTCCTCGCGTATACTGGATTATTTGTATTTCACAGGTCTATTGCTTTGGCAAAAAAATGGTGCAGCCATTCAGAGTGGATTCGCTTGGACACGGCTCCGTTCTCCTCCCTGACTCGAGACTGCGGGGCCCTTTTGGGTTTGGGGCTGGCCCAGTACTGGAAGCCTGGAGGATGGTCTCTGCCCTGGGCTCCTAGGGCTTTATCTCTGGCTATTTCATCCATGGGACTGTATCACGTGAATCGTCTGCCTCTGCCGGTTCGACCGCAAGGCCTCTTCTATGTTCTGTTCTTTGTGAAATTTGTCATTGTGCCTCAGATTGTCATGGTACTGGTTCCTGGACTGGTTCACTTATTCACACACAAAAAGAAGAAGGAGTAGAAACTGTTCTCTCCCTCTCCCTCTCTCTCCAGGACTTCTGTAAACTCGTTTTCAGTGGGTGTAGCAGTGGATGAAGCCTTTAGTTGCATTTTTTATTTTGGGTATTGTTGTAAATGTGTAAAAAAACAAAAGTATTTTTGCGATAATGTTAGCTTGTATAGCATAAGAGTTTATTATTCTTGAAAAAATGTTATGTGATGCCAAATCCACCCATAACCTTCTAAAATAAATGTATTTACTCACAATGAGTGAAATAAATGACTGACATGCAGAGCGAGTTTCAGTTGGTAACCATTTATAAATATGTTCTTTTTTTCCAGTACATATGTTTGACTGTACAGATTACAATCAGTTATCATGAGATAAAAACACATTCTTTTTTATTGTTTTTAATTAAACTTTTTGTCACAGCGATCTGAAAGCTCACATTTACAGACAAGAGAACTCTGCTCAGCAAGCAAATACATTAAAATAAAAGAAAAGAACCTTTTGTTGTTGCCTGGTGAGGTTGAAGGAGATGATAGGGACAGATCAGGGGCAGCAGTCTCCTTCTCTTAATCCCAACATTGTTTCACACACCAGTCAGGACACTGCTATACATGTTTCTGCTTGAGCTCATGGAAAGAATAGAACATGCATCGGGCTATATACAGCAAACTAATATATACACAGACAGTACCATACGCCCTCGAACACCCTCAATGTAGAAGTCTTTCAGTATAATACACTTTATACTTTAATTTCTGTAAAGATAACTCTGGGAGCAGGTGAAACTGAGGACGACCACAGGAGAGTCGTCTCTTTAGATATTCTATATGAGAAACATAATAAAATGTTACAGACAAACGGTCCATAACTTCTTCCACATGTACAATAACTTGTTCCACTTTCCTTTTCTATCCACAGAACTCATTGTACTTAAACCTCAGTAATTCTGTGTATTTTTGCAGTAGGTTTAACTTATTTGTAAGACATGTGCAACACCAGCGGATGAAGCTGGTTCGTTTGAAGTTTGAGGGGTTTAATAGATATTGAATGAATATATTGGCTGGAAACACACTCGCTGAACTAACAAACCCGAGCTGGACGGAGAGCGATATTTGAGCCATTATATACAACTTGTGCTAGAAATTTTATACAGCCTCACTAAGTTAAAAACATTGTTTGCTCTTCATATTGTCATCCACTGCTCTGCTGAATCATAAAATAATTATGTCTGTGATAATATCTGGTGGGACGTCCGACCCATCACACACCCACTTTCTCCATGTTCAACAATCATAACAACAAAGTAAGTAAAATACATAAAGTGCACCCTTAGTCAGAAACCGAACAGGCATTAGTGCAGAAGTGGCAGAAGAAAATGAGAAAATAATCCAGGATAAAGGGAAACATCATGTATGCATTTGCTTGCTTGTAGTTGCTGAGCACGATCCAGGTTAACCCATCACTAGCATATGTTCAGAATGTTCCACGCGTCCTTACAGTGTCATTTCCTACGGAGGAGGGACAAAGGCAAACTGATACTCGTGTGCCCGTCACAGGATTCCCATTCATCGGTTGACCACTATTATTCACTTAAGGAAGAGTTAAACCTTAATTTATTGCCCTATTTTTAAAAAATAAAACAAGATGAGCGATAATAAGATGAGTGTGAGAAATCATACCTGAACATGAATGATGATGCAAATTATGACGTATAATAGGAGAATCGATGCTTGATGCATTTAATACCAGCACAAGCTAAAACCTGCACTTTCTCGTATCTGAATGAAGTGAATGTCTAAAAACTGATATTTATAATAGAAAATTAATTGCCAACTATTTTTGCAATTGAGCAACAACAAACTGCTTCTCCTACAGTACAACTATACAAACTGAACAAATACCTGCATCTTTACAGAATAAGATGTAACAGAAGATAAAATCTTAACCCCAAATAATCGCAGCCCTAGTTATGATCTCTGAAGGTGTATTGCAGCATAAAAAAGCATTTTCTTGTGCACAACACAATAGAGGTAATTATATCATCATCATCATCATCATCAGGTTGGCCTGTGTCCCTCCCTCCTTACCCTGCTTGGTTTTCCACATTCATATGACTAGCAGTGGGACACGAAGGCAGGGATAAACAGAATACAATTCAAACGCAAACTATGCTTTGTTGTATTTCTATGTACAATATATAACTTAATTATAAATAGTCATTTTTCTCTAAGTACTGAGTTGTTGAGCCACTTTTATTTTCTGAGCAATGTACAGTATTGAACATATAATATTGTATTACATAGAATAAAGCCTACTAGCAACCTTGGTTAAGAGCACACTTTGAAAGAACAGAAGATGGATACAGAGTCCACATGTAGAGTCACTTTCACTCTGACTGTCCCACCTGTTGTGTTCACTAGTGGGACACAACATTCTGGAAGTGCACTGGTCTTAATTCCGTATGAGATCTGACCTGTTATCTTACCTGTATGCAGTATATGATAATGACAAACGCTTCACTGTTCGTTATGCTCTTCACATAAGGTCACGTCTAACTGGCTGTCTGAGTCGGCTGTGTGGTTTTCTCTGACTGGATCTGTCTCTGGTGAGTTCTTCAAGGTGAGTTTTTCCATGCCACATACACGAGGGTTCAATATTTTTCTTCTCTCGCTCCCGCAAACAAGTCCAGTCCACCCAACCACTCACACACAGGCCATCACACATTCGACTCCACAAACGGTCTCTTTGGTTTGATGGGGGAGGTGGGGCCTTGGGTCCGGGAGTCACGTGACAGCTGGCGGTACATGTTGTCCTGGTAGGCCTGCGCCACAGGCAGAGTCCTTGCCACCTTCACGTCTGGGTAGGTGGGCACCTGACTGACCCTCTCCAGGATGTCCCCACTGCCGCGGGAACCGTTGGCTAGCTTGCCCAGTGAGGGCGGCTGGGTCTGGGAGTAGTAGTCCTCCTCCAAGAGGTGTCCATTTTGGGCGTTGTTGGTCTTGTTGTAATAGGCGATATTGCCCAGGGAGGTGGGGGGGCTGTAGGTGGAGCCTTGCTGGACCAGTTGGCCAGGCGAGGTGGGGCTAATGGCCGAATCCATGGACGTCATGGCCCTGGACCTTGTGGGCTGGTGCAGGTACTGCTGAGTCCGCGCCGTCTTGTCTATAATGCCCATGAAGGGCGTGTTCCGAGAACGGGTGGGCTCACCCTGATACAGCCCCCCACCCCCCTGCGAGGGAGAGATGGGAGAGATGTCATCGCAGGTGCGCTCATATGTGGCCTGCAGAGGGATCTCCATCTGTTGAATGGAAGAGGAAGGCCTGAACCCTGGCGCCAAATTCGAGGTGGATCCAGTAGAAATGTTGTTGCTGGAGGGCGAGAATCGCAGGCCCACACTCTGAGAATGGATAAGGGGTCTGGGGGTGGGCACGTGCTGCTTCATCTCAGTAGTATTGGCACTGACGGGGCGTCTCACCATATGTGGGATCTCAGGAGAGCCCAGCTGGCAGGGGGGCATGGCATTGGCGCGCTCCAGCACGTGCTCAGCGACCGGGTAGTAGGCGGCTGACTGGCTACGGCTAATCTGAGGTGTCTGGCTGTAGCGCATGCCCCCCGGGCCCCCGCTGCTGGCACGGTAGGCAGAGGAGGGGCGCTGGGGTAGCTCATCCTTCAACAGGCCAGACTCCATAACCCCTCCTCGGCCGCCGTGCTGACAGAGGGCCCCAGAACTGAGGCTGGCCTGGACCTGGGACATGGAGCGTCCATCCAAGGAGGGCTGGTACACCAGCCGGCTCTCCACGTCCACCGAGCCCCCTTGGTAGCGGCTGCCCATGGAGTGGCCCATCTGACCACCGTAGCTGCTGTTGGCCATCACATTGCTGGGCTGGTTTGTGCGGACTATCTGGGCTATTGAAGGCTGAAGGCGAAGGCCTTGGGCTTGGTGGTGCTGGGAGGACAGAGAAGGCTGTGAGCTCAGCTGAAATGAACGCTGGCTGCTCATCTTCGACAGGGGAGATTTGGGTCGACCTGGGTGCTGCTCTGTCTGGTAGCGTACAGGTGATCCAGACTGGGACCTGTACAGACAAACACTCTCTAATGGCGGACTGGCTCTGTATTGAGCAGCTCGGCGTAAAGGGGACGGCGGTGGGCTCTGGTGATCCATCCCTTGACCTCCGGTACCCATAGGAGGCGGGCTAAAGCGGTAAGACGGTTGATGCACAGGCGAAGTGTGAGGCGGGCTGTGTCGATAGTGGGAGTTCTGATGCGTTGGGGACAGGGAGGGTGATGTGGACTGGTATGTTCCACGCGTTGGAGAGGACATGGAGGAGGAGGTGGGATGATATTCATAGGGCAGGCCCATAGGCGACCCTCCAGGCATATAGATCTGATCAGGATGTGTGGGGGAGAGCGGGGGGCTCTGGATGATGGGGAGGCTGGAAGGATTGGCGTGAGTCTCAGGTGGGGGCAGACTCATAGACATGGCCTCCAGCTCCTGCTCCAGGTAGTCCTCGTCCTCAAACAGGTCCTGGACAGGCTCCATGTCCTCCAGACGGGGCTCTGGGGGAGGGGGAAGTGGCATGGACAGGGACAGGGACTCCTCCTCATCTGGGGGAGGTGTAGGAGGAGGGGAGGGAGGAGGCTCCAACTCCAGGTCCTGCTGCTGGTGCTCTTCCTGGTTCAGCTGGTGACACTCCTCCTCAACCCTCTGCAGCAGCCTCTGGATCTCTCGATTGTTGGGGCACTGCTTTATGGCTTCGTTCAGGTCCTCCAAGGCTTCAGGAAATTGTCTGGAAAGAAAACGGAGCAAGGCAACAAATCAAACATCTTGTCCCAGTGTCACAATCAAATAATTAAAATGTATGTCATGCTTTAATGTGGACATGTCTAAGCAGTGTACCTGCTGCTACGCTTGGCGCGCGCCCTGGCGTAATACGCCTCATATGATTTTGGTTTTAGCTCAAGTGCCTTAGTAGCAAATTCCTCAGCCATCCCAAAGTCCTGGAGGAATCGAGCAAAGGAGAATATTATCAGAAACATAAAAAGTCATCCTCATAAGTCCATGAAGCGAAGACATTACTGATATTTGTCCTCTGGCAACTTACATTCATTTTCCTGCGACATCGGGACAGGTTGAGGAACAGCGATACTTTGAGTTCCCTGAACGTCTTGAGGTCCTCACTGAAGCCTTCGCGTGGAAACTTTTTGAGGGCGTACTGGTAGCGCTGCGTTGCCTCCTTCACCTTCCCCTTCTGTTGGACAACCACGAAAAATGTCAGTTTATCTGTAATGTACAGTAAAATGATACGCATTCACCACTGAGCTCACTGTGCTCTGACCTTGTAGAAACTGTCCCCCTCCTCGATGAGTTTGCTGAGTAAGATGATCATGATGTCGGGTTTGGAGGTTGCCATCGCCCATGTGGCTGGACCTGGGTAACACAGGAAGGAGGACATAAAAAAAAACACACAGTGAGAAAGACACACAGTAATAAGCAGAAATGGAGGAAGGAAGGAGAGACTGGGAGTCACATTACACACAACAATAAAACCAGGAATGAGGACGACAGCAAAAATGGGGAATGGAGGAGAGAAGACAGGCAATCCACTGCCGAGAAGAGGTTACAAGATGTGCATCTGGAGAACACTGACCTCGCTATAGGACATCACACCTGGGTCAAATACTATTTGCCAATAATTATGAGCTGGGATTCACACAGGACGGACCGTTTGCCTGATTGTAGTGCAGCTTTAGCACATTTTGATTATTTTTTGGTTGATTAAATTTAGATCTAGGAATTATCTGCAAATACATTTTGGCCCAAGCAAATCCATCGTACAAAAGGAAACCACACTGTCATGTTTTAATACTGAGACACATTTTCTGACTTGTCAAGAAGTGCAGATGTACAGTAACTATTCAGTTCTATTGACTGGGAAAAGGCTAATCCCCCAATAAAAAACATTAGAGTAGTAAAAAAATCTAAAAAAAGGAAATACACTACACAGAACACAATCCCTTAACGGAAACAAATCTTTTCTGTATCTGCGCAAAAGCAGTCCTTGACACACGTACACGTCACAGAAGATGAAAAGGTGAGGGTCTTGCACAAGGAGACACAGAGTAGGTACGATAAATAAAAAGAGGCAAGCAGGAGGGACATAGCAGAGCACTGCAGGCGCTAGCTGTCCTCTGAGCTGGTGGTGGCGGTGGTGGTGAGGGCAGGGATGGTGCTGACTGGCCTAGCTGACACTGTGGAAACGTCTAGAAGATGAACGATGCACAGTACCGTGGTTTATCACCTCAGTCTGTGGTGGCGGTGGCACAGAGGAGTTACAGACGCATGCATTCCTGCTAAATCACTACCACGTTGCGTTACTGAGGGCTTTCTGTCATGCAGCTGTGAGATGGAAGGTCAACACCTCGAAACGACGTCGCAGGCTGGAGGCCGGGCATGCTGTCATTAACCAATTGGATGTTAGCATCTACCTCTATGCAATCCCGACAGCGTCACTGACAGTGCTAATACCTGTGCGTGTTATTATTTGTCAGTTTGAGAAGGTTTTGGTAGCTAAGCTCGCCTGCCGACACTTAGGACACAGACAACACAGAAAGAGGAGATAGAGCTGTCAAAATGCCTGGTGGGGTGAGAAGTCGACAGCCTTGGCTTTACCTCGGGGCCGACTGGGCAGCGTCTGACATCCTGGGGCCGTAGAGAAAGGCGGGGGATAGGGGGCAAGATGAGGGGGAGAGGGAGAGGTGAGGAGAGGAGGAGGCGGGAGGTCATGAGTAAAGCAAAGGAGCATAAGTGAGAGGAGGGGTCCAGAGGTGTGGGAGTGTGTGAAGAGCAAGAGGAAAGAAAAAGATAGAAACAGCAGGAGGGTGAAAGAGAAAGAGGTGATGGCAGTGGAAGGAGGAGGAGGAGTGAGAAAAGGAACACAAAAAAGCAGCAGTGAGAAGTGGAGATAAGTGCCTCAGCAAAAAAAGAAAACTAGATACAGAAAAGAAATACCGCAAGCGCTAATAACAACTTGTCTCTGAGCAACCGCATAGGAGCAGAGGATGTGATTGAGAGGAACAGGAAAGTAGCGTGAGTGAGAGAGACAAGAAGAAGCCCTGAGGGAACATGACCGAGAGAGAGAGAAAGCAAAACAACACAGTGGCAACAGTAATACAACAACGAAAAAACACACATCAGAGCCATAAATAGCTGAGGAGAAGCAGCGTGTTGTGGCAGTGGGGGGCAGACGACAGAGCAGCAGGAGGAGGTTAAGCTTCATGGAGACACAAACCTGAATCCATGGCTACACGGTGCCATAATGACCAGCAGAAAGTGTGCACTTAACAAAGCTCTGTTTTCATCTCCCTGCAGGCCTGAACTCCAACGCACAGCCTTTTCAACCAAAACACAGTCCCAGACCACAGGACGAGGAAGCTCCTCAGAGGCGCGTCCTCTGGAGACAAACACCAGGCTCCTTCGCCGTCCAAGAGCTCTTACCTATCTTGGCTCCTTTCTTGAGCAGGGCGACCACCACTGACGTGTTTCTGCAGCCCACCGCCCTGTCCAGAGGACGCATCCCGCTGTAGTCTACGTGCTCTATCATGGCCCCGTGGTCGACCAAGTACTGGACCTGCACGGACAAAGAAGCAGCATCAGCTACAGGGATGTGTGAAAAAACATGCACACGCTCATCTGGTCCAGTTCATGAGTCCAAACGCTGTAAGTGTGAATTTCATCTGCAACAGCCTCCAGGTATAATTTATTCATCATTACATAAAGGCACAAAACAGACTCAGTATGATACAGTCTGGATGATCAGCACACACACACACACACACACACACACAAGTAAAAACATGTTCTATCGTGGAAGATGTTTTATCAGAGATCATGCGACAGCACTGAGGATCGTTTAGGATTTAGCCGAGCATCAAATCTTTCTGCTCTGACACAGTTTTCCATCATCCACTTTAGGCTAATGTGTGTGAGTTTAGATCCACGGCGTCTGAGCAGTAGTGAGCGGCAGATGGATGGACAGATGAATAACGAGTAAACTGGAGGCTCCACGATTCCACTAACACCATGACATGAAACACAAGAGCCTGTTTGGTTTTTGGGACGTTTAAGCTTCCTCCTCTCCCTCCACTGCTCACGTACCACTTCAGAATCACCATAAAAGGCTGCCAGGTCGAGGGGTGTGCGTCCGTTTTTGTCTGCGTGGTCGGTGGCGGCGCCGCTCTCCACCAGGCAGCGGACCACAGGCAGGTGACCTTTGAGACAGGCCCAGCTCAGAGCGGTCAGCCCCTCCTTATCCATCAGAGACAGAGACGCTCCTGTCAAACACAAACGCAGGGAGAATTTAAACCATTAGTAATTAACTGCCTAATTAACTTTGATGGAAATAAAAAAGTCTCTTGCTGTTTGAATCTGGCTGTAATTATTGTAAACATAATAAAAAAAAGCCCAATCATTTCATTAGTGCAGAAAGATTTTTTGTATTTCACACATTCCACAGGAAGACCCGCTACCTTGAGCGAGCAGAAACTCCACGGTTCCCAGATGTCCCTCTGAGGCGGCCATCATTAAAGGAGTTCGACCCTGCTTGTCGGCCATGTTGACATCTGCGCCATGTGTGAGGAGAAGGTCCACGATCTGCCACACCCAAACACAGCAACGTGACGAGGACGAAGTTTCCCACCCAGTCTGCTCCAACCAGCTGCCACTAACCTGCCAGTGTCCCTGTCGCACGGCGCTGAACAGCGGGACGATGCCTCGTCTGTTGGGCTGGGCCACGGCGGCACCCTGCTCCAGCAGCAGGCGGCAAACGTCCAGCTTCCCCCGACCAGAGGCTGCAGTGAGAGCTGGACACACGAACGAGAGCAGGGTTGATAAGAGGCAAGAAAATAAACATTATTACGAGATGACTGGCCTCCTTTCACCTGTGGAAACCATAAAGCTCCGGCCGGCTGAGAACAGGAGCCTGAAGCAGCCTATCCCGCACTGCAGCAGGGGACTAATGACTGCCGAGGCTTATTGCTTTAGGTTACAATGATACACTCCATTTCTCAACACCCCGCCATGGTGCAATCAGACTATTCCACCCTCCCCCCTCCGCCATGCGAGCGTCCAGCCCGTCTCTGCTCTGGTGACACCACTGCGCTGCCATCAGCATCTGACGCAGCAGCCGGCGGCAGCAGACACAAGAACAATCCCTCATATCCGCACTGCAGCGCTCCGCCTCGCTCACCGAACGCTCCACAGATCCCCTAGAATAACACTGTCGCGGGGAAAGGTCTCAACAGCACTGAGCACTCACAGTCATCTGTCAGCACTGAATTAAGAGCGTGTGGGTGGAATGCGGGTACTCCCACCTGTCTCCCCCCACAGGGTGTCAAAGTTATTGATCTGAGCCCTCTCCACCTCCTCTTCATCTTTCTCTGGCAGGTCCAGCAGGTAGGACACGATCTGATGGGGCAGAGATTAAAGTTGACACTGATTAATGCCCACATTTACTTTCACTAAATTAAAAGCACTAAATGGAAATAAAATATTAAAATAACATTACTTGCTCTTTAAAATCTGCTTTGCTGAATCAGTTCTAAAAGCTCTATAAGGCCAGAAACCATGTAGTGCGCCTGTGCATCAGCTGGTTCACCTTCCTTCCGCTCACACTAATCATTGTCAAAAGCTAACATCTGTCAGCATTTTACTGATGTCTCATTCTTCTCAGGTTTATTTCCTCCTGTGACCAAATGAACAGGACGCTGGGATAATATTCAGCAGCTGTTCTGCTATTAAAAAAGGCATATGGCCGTATATATGAAATACTGCAATGTTGTTACCGATTTTACTGCATTGCCGATCATATTTTAATAATGCCTTGATTTAAATGTGTTGGACAGAGTTTGTTTTTTATTACTATATTTATTGCAGCTTGCTAAATGTACCTCCAATATAAATACATAACGGGGAAGTTACAGGAGGTCACTTAAGCCCTGGATTCTTTCTGAAAACTCTCCACTGTGAGCCGAAACACATGACTTCCCCTCGTCTGTACCTCTGTGTATCCCATGCTGGCTGCAGCGATGAGGGCCTGCTGAACCGCGTGGCTCTTTGTGAACGTCGTCTGCTGCTGGGCCTGTGGCGACTGCTGCGGTTGCTGTTGTCCCATGGCCCAGTCACACTGAATGAGGAACTTCACCACCTCCATGTGGCCCCTCAGGGCCGCATGCACCACAGCGCACTGCCCGTTCTTGTCCAGGTGGTCCACCTGTGGACGTGCATGTGAAAGTCATAAACAGAGCCGTGGTCCTGACGCATGTCTTCATACGCGCTGTCTCGCTCTTCTTTCCGTACCTTTGCTCTCCTGCGGCAAAGCGCGGTCACGATCGACATGTGGCCCCCGGCGGCAGCGTAGCCCAGCGGCGTGAGCCCGCTTTCCGACGACGCGTCGACGGAGGCGCCAAACTCCAGCAGCAGCGCCACCATGTCCATGTAGCCCAGGTGGGAGTGGACGCACAGGACGGGGGCGTTGTTCAGGACCTCGGTGCGGTAGTTCACGTTGGCACCGCCCAGCATCAGCAGCCGGCTCACCTGAAAACACGAAATATGAACATTCATAAATGCGACATTTGAGTTTATCACAGAAGAACTTTTCCATAGAGCATATTTTATTTGGTCTGTTGAAGTTGTCTTCAAGCATGACTCCTCGTCTGTACCTTGATGTTGGGAGTGTAGAGGTTTCGGAGTGACGACAGTGCAGCTGAGAGGCCCTCTGTGCTGTAGGAAACCCACAGGCCTTGCAAGATAGATGAGGAAACCCCGACTTTCTTGCTGAGACCCTTGAACACAGAGAGAATGTGTTAATATTCACTGCTTTGGAGCCAGACCGCAGCCGCGTGTGGGACAAATAATGATATACCTTGAAGATATGTGCTTTGAGGATGTGATGGCCCAGTTCAATAGTCTGCTGTCGGTTCAGCTTGTTCTCTTGTCGAGAGAACCAGAAGGCCAGTAGGGTGTGCCCACTCCTTTACACAAGACAGAGCCAAACATTTTAATACTTCACACTCCTTACATGCCATATTCTATCATCTGCACCTTCAGAGGAATCAGCCTTCAATAAAATACAGAAATTAAACTCTTCCAGCTAAAAATATAACACTTCCTGTGCTGTAAAAACAGAATGTACCTGCGACAGCGATGCCTATTAATAGCTACAGTACATGACTTATTAACTGCACAGTACATTTATGCATATCACGCCGAGTACAGAACCAGTAGGCTGTGGAATTATGAAAGGGACATAAGGTAGGAAATATCCATCACCCTGCTCTGGAAGATTCATAGATTTGCACCCCAATGTCCTGATTCCAGACGAAATAATTAAAAAAGGATTTTTTTTAATTTAAACTTCTACACACACAGTCCTCACCTGGGGTCGCAGAGGAACTTTGTCTTCTCTCCCTCTTCCCTCCAGATCAGCCACTCCCTGAAGGAGGGGTGAACAAACATCCTGGTGCCGTCTCTCCTCTTCACCAGGAACACAGACAGGTTGTCCATGCGTTGCTGGAAATCCTCCCAGTCCAGCGTACCCTGAATCACACAAATACAGCTTTTCCAAAACCTCATCCAATGTTCAGGATATTATAATAATAAATTAAAATAAGGATTACATATCCACCACCTTCGTGTAGATCGTTATCTATAACTGAACATAACACACGTTGCACATTCTTACTGAGGAATAAAACATTCTTGTTTCATATGGGACACACCAACTGTCCCTTTCAGATCTGAGTGTTACTAATTCCTGGCAGGTGCACAGACGTACATGACACCACCTTTCTTCTAGCAGCTAACAAATGGAAACACAAAATGCTATAAACCCCACATGCAGGACAACAAAATCTGCTCAGTTTAGGAGGAAATGTGGGACATTAATATCTGGTTGTTAAATAAATATTTGACTAAATGTTATTATGATTCTGTATCTTCACTGATTCTATGTTGAGTGTATATCTTTGGAGCGCTACCTGTAGTGACCCGGAGTTGATGGCCTGATAGATCTGCTCATCGTTCAGCGGATGGAGCGAGGCCACGGCCACGTTGAGCAGGGGAAGCGCCCGTTCGAACGACGACTGCGTGGGGAAGCGCATGTTGCACTGCAGCAGGTACACTTCTGCCAGGTTCACGGGAACCACCTGAGGGGGAGCGAGAGAAAAAAATGAATTGCAATGCTGATTCCCTTTCCGGATCAGCTCGACAGAGCATAAATAATGCATCGTGTTTGTAAAGCACATCTTCAAATATTCCACACCGTCTTTTTTAAAAATGGAGAACGTGAATATATCAGCTGCCATTTTTTATGGGCTCTGGAAGCACTTCTGAATACATGAAATTAAATGAATCTGGGGGTGCGAGATAAAATATTTCACCATGAAATGCACACTTAAACAAACTTAGCTGCATTTTTTATCAGAAAGGTTGAATTCTGACTCTTGAAAAGATGATTTTTATGAAAACTCCTTTCACACAGAGCGTGTGAAAGAGAAGGTGCATTATTTAAATCTCACACCCTGCACCTGCTTTAAATTAAACCTGCAAATATATGTAAAATGTCTGTGCCTGTACACTACAAACTACTACTGCAAACCTTATAGCTGGAGCTTTTGAGGACAAGGTAGCCCTTCTCGATGAGGTCAAAGGTGAGTTTGAGGTACAGGTAGGAGCCCTGGCTCAGGGCCTTGAGGTGGGCGCTGAGCTTGCCGAAGGTGGTGTTGTCCATCTTGCCGTTGAGCGAGATGTTGTTCTGGATCTCTGGGCTGCTGTGGATGCGATGCAGGATGTAGCCCTGCAGGTCCTGATCTATGGCGTCGTTGTCATCCAGGCTGTCCAGAGAGATGTGGTGGAAAGGCAGCGCGCTGGTGATCTCCTGAGGAGCGACAGACGTTTTAATAAGGGTCTTGTTTATGGTGATGCTGGTATAAACAATACATCCTAGCTACATAACCTAGCATTAGCAAAACAAGTCAGACAGATTCAAAATAAAATGTTGAATGTTTTGAATAACTTGTCTACAGCAATTTACTCCTTCTGAATGAAAGATAAAGGAAACGCTAAGATACAGACAAAAAACATTTCAAAAGCACTTGTATTCATATCTTCCACATATTATTCATAGCAGAAGACAGAAAGAGGGCAGAGTCAAACAAATTCAATATTATCAGCAGTGAAATATCACCTTCAGATAATGTTAATGTAAAAACTCAGGCAGCGTTAATATCAAGCAAAACTACTTATTTTGTTAAAGAAAAACCTTCAGTTAAATGTTAAAAGAGTAAATAAACAGTGAATGCAAACTTTGTGACTGACGCACCTGTAATGTGGTTCTGACTGTCACTACCAGTTTAAGCCAAGGAGGGAATTTGTTGATGGTTTTGCTGAGAAAGGACACAATGGTGTCTCCGTAGTCTGGCTTGTGGAACTCTGCTTCATTCAGACCATCGATGAGGATGATGAGATCCTCCTCAGAGTTGATCTTCCTCTCTGAAAAAGTACAGAAACGCACAACACATATTTGTTTACAGATGTATACATGTTGTAAGCATGAAAATAAAGAATTAACCCAGATTCTGTTTAGTTTAAAGTCAGTTTATCAGCAGGCAGAAGAAACTAGACATCACCTTTGTAAAGTACATCCAGCGGCTCTAGGACTCCCCTCCTAAAAGAAGCCAGGGGATCCTGGACGCAGGAGCGCAGACTCAGGATGCTCTGCAGATGTGGCTCCCTCAGCAGCTGCTCCCTGTAGGCAACGAGGTGCGGCGAGCGGCACAGAAGAGCCGCCACGTTGTGCACAAACTCCGGTACCAAGCAGGTGTAGGCATTATCGGCCTGGCAGTAGTGGTACGCCACCACCTGGGGGCGACAGAGAGTCAAGAACGTTGCAGCCAGGTCAGTCTCACACAGACAAAGATGACCATAGCTTATAGCCTCCGGTGGTTTCCACCATAACCAGTCTTTAGGTGCAGTAACACTAATTGCAAATCAATGTCAAAGCACGTTGAGATTATCGGAATTAATACTTTACATTCTGCCAGTGCAAAACCAGGGTTTCTGGTTCCTACTACAGCTACAGCTCAATTGGGACTGAATCCACTTCATGGTGGATGATTGTAGTATAATGAAAAATAATACTCCGCCGTATGGTTTGAGCTTTTATAATTCATGGCTTCCGGCTACCAAGAGAGACTGATCCGGAGTTAGCTCATGCATGTGTGAGATGACTGTGACCCTACGGAGTCAAGTGTTAAACTGTCACATTTCACAGCTATGTACTCGAGGCATGTTCATGTTAAACCACTGATCGAATGGCTAGAAAAGCGACGTTCGCATGGCCGTATCCAATGACAGCGTGGGGCTGGTGAGTCTTCACAAAGGTTATTCCACGGAGCAGGCAGCAGCAGGTGCAGCCGAGTGCTCCTGGGGACTGAGAGATCACAGAGACTTGTGGCAGTGGCAGCGATCAGAGGCCAGTGAGAAAAAGGGACTGGGGGGAAAAAAGACTAATCAAAATGGAATGCTAATTTTTAGTCACAATGGAATAAAGGGCTTTAAAACAAAAGGGGTGAAAAAGGGAGTGAGCTCAATTATTAATGCACAGAGTTAACAAGATCTAATAGCTTGGCTGGGAAATGGCTTTCTGAAGGTATAAATATTTCATAAGGCTCCCTGGCAAAGTTGTTTTTTCTTTTTTAAACACATCTGCATAATGCATCAGGCTGGGACTGGAGATGCAGATGGCTAAGCAGCAGGGGAGGGGGACCGAAGTGCAACAGCAGACAGGGAAAAGGGAGCAGGAAGGAGAGTCCACTTCACACATTACAGCCTGGGTAAAATCAGCTGATTTTAAACCGCACCAAACAACCTCCAGCCTGATGTGTTCAGAACGTAAACACAAACTCTGTCACCTGGTTTGACATCTACCACCTAGGAGCTAGCAGGTGGCAAAAACATTCTTCCAGCAATTTTAAATAGCATCATTTCTGACAGCTTGTACCTGCTTGTATTAAAAAATGAATGTTCAAAATAGCGACTCCCACCACCTACGTTGTCACTAATTGGAAAATGAAGACATAAAAAGGGTCATTTAGAATTATCTCACAATATTTAGCTACAGATGGACTGAGGCCTGAAAAAATATGTATATATATTGTATTTTTAAATTAAATGACAAAATGAGGATTGAAACAATATTTTCATATATTGTGTACATGGTTCTACTCTTCAATGAACAACAATAGACCAAACAGTCTATAAGTAAATAAGAACAAAATATTTAGGAAATGAGGGTGTGGGGAGGCAGAAATGCTCCAAAGTGCCTCGAGCTCAAGCATTTAAAGCTCATAAAACAGCAATCAAACGAGAGTTAGAAATCTTGCATATGTAAAAGAAGCTGATCCGAGTGGCGGCGCTACAAAATAGCGCGGTACCATTCAGAATATCTCTGCTCCTATTTAGTGAAGGTCTTTAAATCAGAGGCTGGAATGCCAGGAATGTGAGACGGTACCTGAGATGCCAGCCTCCTCATGGCCTCTTCCTGACGCCGCCTCATCTCAGGGGTTCCAGGACAGCTGCCTCCTCCCAGGGTGCCATGCGTGGGCTGTGGCTGGGTGAGAGGGAGGCCCTCTCCATCTGCACACAAAGCAACAGAACATTCTCTGGGGCAGCTCTCACACGTGTCGCCACCGCACACCGTCCAAGCGAGCGGATGCCTACGTTTGGGGGAGGCCTGGGGGCTGTCGGAGGCGATCTGCCGCATGCGGGTGCCGTGGCAGCTCAGCGCCACCAGGCGGGAGATGATGGCGGTCTTCCCGAAGCCGATGTTGCCCACCACGACCACGCCGCGGTTGGTGCTGCAGTTGGGGCTGTTGAGGTGGGCGTCGACCTCCTGGAAGAGCCACTCGCGGCCGGTGAAGACGGAGTCCATGGTGATGCTGGGCACCTCGAACAGTAGAGGCTTGAGGGCGATGTCTTGAGGCCGATACGGTGCAAAGCGCACTGCCGGGACCAGCACGTTAGAGAGCGTTAGTGGTGTTACAGGGAAACAAATGCAGAACACAACAGAATCATTTTCATACATAATCATGTTCAATGATGTAAAGGAGTGATGAATATTTCGCCAATTCTCTGCACTTCAAAATATTCACTGGTTTTTCTTTGGATCCCTCTCCACTCTGATTGCTAGAATATCATTTACAACAAAGCAATCAAATGTTAAAGTTGCCTTGAGCTCATTTCGGAGCAGAAGAAATTAACAGAGAGTCAAGGGAGTGACTAGTTTAACAGCCAGGGCCACTGTTGAGTTTACTCATTAGGGGAAGTCGTCAAACCTACGTCCTCCAGAGGTTGGGCTTCTTTTTACCAGAACATGTGGACCACTGAGCACTAATGAGGGTGAAATGAACCTGGGCTGAACTTCTGAAGCTGTGTGATCCACTATAAAACCTATTCTGCTGCTCCTGGGTGTCGTCTCCTGGGTGGTTGTCTTTGATGAGTGAATAAGTACATGCTTGGTTTTACGTGCTGCGTCACTTCTTTAAATGTTATATCAGCATCTGGTAATTGCGCCTGATTTGCAATGTGAGTTGCATAATATAAACGCTTGGCTGGCAGCTCTGTGTGCTTGACTAGAACGCTTTGCCTTGTAATGCACCAGCCAGAAAGCAGGGCAGCTGTGAGCCGAACATGCCGTCTGATGCAACCAATGGAAAATAAAGTAACTTACGTGACTGGGATTGCCAGGCATGGGTGTTATTAGCAGAAGCTGAGACGAACAGCAAGCATAAAACAGAGAGAGAGAGAAAGGAAGGAAGAATGAAGGCAGAGAGTAATGAGAGAGGGGAGAAAGAAAAGGCAGTGAGGGCAGGAATGGGAACCGGCAGCAGTGTGCAGTCAGAGCACAGGGCAAAGTGTAGCTCAATGCAAAAACACAGGAAGCAGCAAGAGCATCAGCACATCACCATGTCAAAAATATGGGGAACCACCAGACCGAGGTCGATTACTAATTGAAATCCTTTGAATTACATTGAGCGGATTCCTCAGCGTGTCTGGAGGGAAGGTTGGAGCAGGTTTGCACTTTGGGGAGACTCTAATTGGTTCCATTGTGCTGGGTGAGATCAATCAATCCCCATAAAAGTAATTTAATCCACTTCTAGTAGTAATTTCACCCCAGGATGAGAGACTCCAACCTCAACTCCACTGACGGCTCTCTGTGTGTGTGTGTGTGTGTGTGTGTGTGTGTGTGTGTGTGTGTGTGTGTGTGTGTGTGTGTGTGTGTGTGTGTGTGTGTGTGCGTGTGTGCGCGCGCTTTATAGGCTGCTGGAGCTAACCACACCTTACCATAAAGTAATCAACCTCAGCAGCAGATAAATCCCAAATTTGGAGTTATTACAGAAAAACCTTAAGCAAACCGTAAAATGGATTTTCACCCAAGTCTTTCTTTCTGTGGCTTCACTGAGGTTAAATTTGATCAGTCTCTTGAAGTCTGCAGCGAGAAATAGCTGCTGGTCAGATGAAAGCCAGTGCAGTAGTTCATTTCACACTCTGCAGCATACTAGCAATAAGCACACAGTGACTCACAACTGTAGGAAATATGTATCAAGCGTTAGTCTGGAGCGATAGGAGAGCAGAATTTCCATGTGTCAGCACAAACGTATTTACTGTGCGAGGGTGCAGAACTCCAAAATGATGATATCAAGGGACAGGGAGGAAGTATGTGCTGCATGAGAGCTGCATGTGTTCTGTAAATGACTCCAGTGTCCTGATTAAGAGTGGCTTTAGAACATAATGAGCTGATATTGCTCTTAATGTATTCTTTGACCACAAAGAACCAGAGAGTGCTGCTGCAAGCTCGACTCCCTTCCAGGAAAACTAATTATAATCCCAAAATGAAAAGAAATGATCACCGACTTATACAATCAGCCAAAGGTACAGAGGGATGTGAGTGGGTGAAAAGCTTTGCATTGTGTTGCACTGTGGTTTGTGCACCAACAAACACGTGAACGCACACATACAGAGAGCAGCCGACAACGTCATTGCCTCTGTAATTCCCAGACTGATGTAATATTCCTCCGATGGGTCGACACCTTGTGATAAAAAGAACATGATGCAACGCGGGTGATGGGAAATGCAAAAAGTACCCAGTAACGCTGCACACGACGGCCCAGTGAAGTAGAAGGCTAAATACCCACAGCTACTCTGTTTTAAGTGGCGCTAATCCAATTATCTGGGGGTGACTAAATGCCAAACGTGCCAGTAAAGCTCCTTCCGTCCTTGAGGCTTTACTAAACACACCCTCGCACCAATGGCCAGGGATGATTACTCCACTTTGTGCTCGTTGTGTAGCCACAACTGCGCCGCCGTGTCCGGTAAAAAAGCTCGGTGGCCATGTTGCGCACGAGGGCCAAGGGACCTGCTTTCCAGGACGGTGAAAGCAAACGTGTGTGTGAAGGATGGATGGATGGCAGTTGCTCATAATCCTGCCCATAACACTCCCCCTCAGGCGACGCTGAGCAGGGTATCACTACACCTCCCCTCCTCTAGCACCAGCCCGCCACGGCCAGACGGAGTGAGAGTCTCAGACGTTTCAATTATTCACCAGGTGAGGATGACTCACGGTGGCTGAGCAGTGTTGAGGAGGAGGAAGACGAGGAGAAGCAGAGAAGGACAGGATGGGAAGTGGGAAAGGGGGAGGAGAAGAGGAGGAGGAGAGTCGGCACAAAGGTAGAGGACGAGAGGAAATGACGAGGGAGGAGGAGGGATTGCTGTGCTTCCTGCGTGGGCCTGGGTGACGGTTCATCTCAGGTCAGGTGAAAGATTTCTCACTCAGTGTGTAATCTGTGCAAGGCTCGCTCGCTCGCTCTCTCTCGCTCTGCTGTCTGGTTTTTCAGACACTGAGTTAAAATTCCAGTCATTTGTGGAGCCACTGCTGGCATATGAAACAACTTCTTACATAATTGCTGTTAAAAAAATTAATATTATGTAATGTGCACAACAGGCAACATAATAAAGTGAAAGTGCCTATGGCTAAAGCGTTTGCTTAGGAAATGCATAATCTTCCCCGTGGCTACAAACTGTCATTTAGCACAAATAATCTCATCTGCTTCTGTGTGATTTACTGACTTAATTCATGTCTTGCAGCCAAACAATAAAGAAAAAAATATGTTGATATTATATAAGAAGCAATAAAGATCTCTGTTACAGACCTAGATATTCCATCTGTTATAACTATCAGATCTGCATCACTGGGGACAGATTACAGCACAAAGTGACCAAGAGACGTAGAGAAGTATTTATCTGAAAGTCATTGTTAGCTATTATGTTCTCACACCGTCTTCTTAATGTTATCTGACTCTCTCAACAGCAATAGGGGCATCTGTTTATAGTAAAGACAGGTTTACTGCTGTAACATATTTAACATAAACCTGGAGTGTCCTTAAATAACTTACAGTAGATAATAAACTACAACCACAACAGGTTTCTGCTAATTTTGTTTTAACTCGAACTAACATCAGATAAACAAACCCATGACTAATGACCTTTGGTTTGGACAGACTAGGCTGTGGTTCCTCTGCCACCATATAACATGAGGCCTGTTCACTGTGGGAGAGCAGAGGTCGAAAGGCAACGAAGGAGGCACAGACGATGGGGGAACAGAATGACAAAGACAGAGAGAGGGGAGAGTGGAGATAAACGAGGAGGGAAGAGCGCATGCAGTGTACAGTTATGTGAGAGAGTTTGCAGTGAATAGATAAGGTGGGTGGTAAATCTTAGAGGTAGGCAGGCAGGAGCACAAGAAGGTCCATTACAGTCTGACTCACTCTCCTGGAAGCAGCAGCGCAGCTCGGGCCCCTGGCGGCCGCCATCAAAAGAAGCTTCCACGAAACCAACTGGATGCAGAGCTGCATGTGCCAGCTGGTGACCACCTGACCAGCACGCAGCCAGCAGTCCATCTGTACGTCTGCACGTCTGCATCCAGCGGCCTCTCGCCACAAACAACCAGCAGGAGTGATAAACTAAGACATTAAATAACAGCAGGCGATGTAATAACTAATATAAGTATTAACTGCATTAGGTAATTTGCAGTCATTCTATGTATCTATTCATCCATCTGTGCGTTTTTTCGAATGTGTTTCTTCAGTTGGCTGTTATCTGCTTGTTATCACTTACAAGTGGAAATGTCCTCGCTGAAAATTGCATTATGCAACATCCTGTGTCAATCTGGACTATTTGGTGCATCAGTGAAGTGCATCCTCTGGGGAGAAGGAAAACCCATTTTCCTAATCAATGGAATGGAGTTGGATATATTGTGCAGTGGTAGGAAGGTCCATGGAGGATCCGTTACAGGGCAGGGTGCTCTCTCTGGAGATATCGAACATGTTCCAAAGGTAATCCTGCTGGAAAAACAACTATTCTTTAAGATGCTTGCCTCCATGTCCGGTGTTCCTCTGCCTCTCCGGGTAAAACCACAGGAGCGGCGCACTTAGGGAGGCTCTGACACTGATCCAAGGAGGCAGAAAGCATGCTAGGACGCAGTCAGCTGGCTTGTAAACACACTTGGCTGCCCTTAGAGGAGCCCGGCTGAAACAAGTGGCTCTGGCAGTAACAGCAAAGCTCTGAAAGGAACCACCATCGTCTACCTTCCTTCTGTCTTTTATGTCTTTCCCCGTGTCCATCTTCATCACTCTTCCCACTGTTCTGTCTTCCTAATACTTCCTCACTCTGCCTGTCTCTGCAGCTAGGGGCCCTTGGGCAGTGGAATCACATCACAGCTCAGCTGAGAGCACTCTCAGCTAAGTGGGGTCTTAACAGGTGTTTAAAACACATGGACGCATATTTGTGTTCGCTTGGATGGCAGAGGACTGCCATTAAGGTGCTCATTACTGGATAAGTGACAGAGGAAGAAGGGAGAGGGGACACATAATGTTGTGACATAAGGCCATTTGGCAAGGAGGCTAAAGAGATTTGCTTGATCACGGAGACGCTGGCTGTGTGCGAGGCTTGAACAGTGTGCACTGAAGCACATGCTGCCTGTGAATGTTAAGCACTGAGACAAATTTTAGCTTAGAGGTGACACAACCTGACAAAACGCTGGGTGAGTCGCTGTAGTTCCACACACAGAGAGACAGCACACAACAGCTGACAACCTCTCATGTCCACTATGAACATCTCAGAGCTGCATCACTAGGCTGATATGGGTGGACATACAGACATATATATATAAAACCAGAACAGCATCTTGTTGGCAGCCGACTGGTTCACACAGTCTAATCACTGCTCATCCCACAACAAAGCAGGAGTTTTAATATCTAGGTAATTGGTTGCAGCACCTTTCACCTGTGAGCGCCCACATAAAGCTGAATTAATGACTCGACTGTGCAGACATTTGGTATTTATGCTAATGCCGGTGACACAGAGACATGTCTGTCACATGTGCAGCCCACAGACAGACAGCTCAGTGGAGGCAGCACCGAACCGACTCACCGGCACTGGCCGGCTCTTTACTGAACACGGGGCGTAAAGGAGGACGGTGCGTGAGTTCCCTCTGTCGTTGTTCGGCTCAGTGTGCGTGTGCGGCGCTTGCTCACCTCGCAGGTCCTGCCCGGAGCGACCCGGCCCGCAGGTGGTGCTCTGTCTGGGCATGCGCAGCGAGGTGCGTAGCGGGGCGTGCCGCTGCTCATCCAGGTACGCCAAGTCCTCCAGGTGGGCCGAACTAGTGGCTGCGTGCGTGTGATGCAGAGAGAGGTGGAGAAAAACACAAAGGGATGAATACATGTATGTGAGCTTGGGAGAGTCGCATAGTAAACAAGCCCTCGACACACGAGCACATGAGAAGGTGGCAGAGGTTGGTGCCAGTGTCCTGAGGCCATTGTCAGCCTCCCGCTCCCTACTTGTCAACTCCTACAGGAAAGAGCAACGCAGCCCTACATGGCCCTATCCTGAAACGCTCCCCTCTCAGTGTCTGTCACGCGGCACGGAGGCAGATGCCATCCGGCCCCTCTCAGGATTAATTAGCTCAGCAGACAAATGTCTTATTCATGGAGTGAGTGCAGTCTGACGCTGGCTGCTGATTGTTCACACACCACGCTGCGTCTTCAGAGCCAGTGCTCGGAACCGTGAATGTTAAATGAGATCAGACGCCACAAGTGTGAGTAAACAATGGACCTGAATTTCCATTGCACCTGAAACTAGCGGCATCGCGCCTCAAAGCTAGAGAAAGGGGCCTTCTCTGCGTCACTATACCTGAAACACTCCTTAGATCCCAAAGACAAATTACCCTCCGCGTTCCTCCAGTTAGTCCGAATACTGCTGATGACCCACCACCACCAGCACCTCAACACTGATCCTGTTCTCTGTCTGAGGTCTGTGCTGATGGAGCTAAGCTCACAGCAGAAGTGGGTATGTGTGTAGTAACTGCCTGCGTCACCCCAGCAGTTTCACCAAATGAAACACATGGGTTTCCCAAAATGGAGGGAAAATGGCAGCTGAGAATGCTGAAGGCTCAGCCCTGATGGGAATGGGGGGTGCTGGCCGTCCAACTGGGCTAAAAGCAGAGACAGTGGAGGCTTTAATCCGCTGCTAAACCAAGGAACAATGACTCAGGGCTACTGGGCCCAAAAGTCGTTTTTTTTCTTTCAACCCGTTTGAATGTGAGGAGTCAAATCTGTGTGCTCATCATCTCTATCTGCAATGCAGCAGGGTGCTGGGGATCACATTCACAGTTCCTGTGCCAATGCGCTAAGACTGCACGCACAGTGAAAAGAAGTAAAGAGGAAAGACAAACTGTACGGGAGAGCGAGAGAGCATGAACCGAGTATGAAAAGGGAAAGAGTCTGACTGTGCAGAGGGAGCTTTGCTGCCACCTCAGATACTTCCTGTTTTAGGGAGTGCCTGACAGCGTGGACGCATGCGTACACACACACACACACACACACACACACACACACACACACACACACACACACACACACACACACACACACACACACACACACACACACACACACACACACACACACACACACACACACACACACACACACACACACACACACACACACACACACACACACACACACACACACACACACGCTGGGCTGCTGTCCAGAGCCAGTCACAGTATCAGCCGGGAGCTGACGAGTCATCTCAGATCGGAGGTGGCTGCTGGCGCTCGACGCCTCGATTCTCCTCTCATCTCCCCGGGAGATTACTCAGATGATAAGGAAGGTGCTGGTATTTAAGCAACAATTTGTCCGGGTATTACCAAGCACATACAGGGGTGGAACCAAAGACCAAAAGAGAAGCAGGAAATGATGGTATAAAAGTAAATCAATGACACTTGTCTGCCCTCTAAATTGAAAAACGTTATCTCGGATGAGCTGTTACACTAATTTAGTGAATTTAGAGACTATAAAGTGAGTTCAATGACTCTCAGAGTGACTTTGTTCCGCTTTAGTTTTTGTGTAAATGGAGATTTTAAGGACCCTGGGCAGTTCCACTGTACAAGCAGGTGCATAGGTACAGATCCTCCAACATGGATTAGGAAGTTTTTAGCCTTCTACTTCACTGGGCAGGCTGCTGAACTACTCACACGTCTGCTGCGTGTTGTTCACTGAGTTTAGATTTTAAATCAGCAGGTTGCCAGGTTGGTCATGTGTCCAAATCACCAGCGCTATGAAGACCACTCTATGTAGGCAGGGAGAAAATAAAAACTCAGCCTCGACTTATTCCTTCCTCCATATCCATCCTCAGCTCTACCAACGCACTGCCTTCATTAGGTAATAGAGGAGCCCCCCCCCACGCACGCCTTCCTCCCCAGTCGCCTTCTGCTCTTGCTCCCTATCTCTCCTCTGCTCTCTTCACACATCAAAGAGAGTCTGTCTGTCACTCTGGGGGATAGAAATGGTTAATGCCTGGGGCTTTGATGTTCCACTGCTGTGTGAGCCCAGCCAATCCTCAGCCTGTGCTTGCCTCCCATCCGTACATCATCTAATAATTCTTTGTGGAGGAGCAGGAGAGAGAAAGAGAGAGAGATTACGAAACACTTTTTCACTCCTCTTCCACATGTATCCATCATCTTCTCCTCAATATGGAATTCCTGTTCCTCTAATTCAAATACAGTCAGAGAAATCACGTCCTTTATCTCCCACCACTCCCTCGCCCTTATTTATTTATTTTTGCATCATCCACAGCTCGTAGCATGCCTTTGGAGCTGTCTCCAGCTTACTCGGCCCGCTTTGAAGGTCCGGGGTGTTGGGGGGGTGGAGATGAGACTGAGGATGAATCTCCACGCCTGGCACCGTCGCTGTGCTGCCAGACAGCACTGTCAAACAGCAGAACATGACCAGCATAAAGAGAGGGTCACCGCTGCAGAGACGAGCCTTGTCAGGCATATTACAGTGTTCAGTGAAATATATACAGTGACTGCGTGTCTGCAGCATGTGCACACACACTTTTTTTCCAAGTGCATAACAGAGCTCATCGACTGTAACTGCCTCTCTGATGATGACAACAAAAACATCATCAAGCCCATTAGGACCAGCTCTGCGGTATGAAACTCGTGCTCTTGACAGATTTACTGTTACTTTAGGGACTATTTGTGAGGACACTGTGGCCTCCAATAGGAAACGCACATCAATGAAAACCTCTGTCAGCAATACAAACGCCAGTTTTCCTGTCTGATACTCTCCCAAATGCAGTCTGTTCTGCTGCAGGAGCTACTTTCCCGCCCTCTATTACATTCTGCTCGGTGGTTTCAGTCCACACCAGAGGGCTGTGACAGTTTAACAAAACAGCACGGCACGTTAGCAGCCGTCCAGGATTTCAGCACAACTCCATGCGATTTGAAAACAGGGTGTCTCCCTGGAAATGTTGTATTAAATTATCTTAAACCACAGCTGAGCTCCTTTAAAAAGCAGATTCAGATTTGAGGAGGTTTACATCCTATCCAAGAAAAGGGAGAATGATGGTCTGGCACTTTAAAATAATAACAGATATAATTACAGATGAAATATTTATCCCTGAGCCACAATTTACAACAATATGTGATATCCATGGCATAGATTTAACTGGTCAAATGCTGCTAGTAGCCAAAAAGAACACAGAACAGGAAAAACTGGTAAAATAGTCTGTTCAAAGAAACCAGGTGGTCTAAAAGCTTTCTGCCACAATAATATAACAGATTTCATTACATTATTAATGATGCTGGAATATTTCTTTCAATACTGTTGATCACAGCAGTCACAAAGGAAGGAATCACATTTCATCCAGGAAGAAAACAGGCAGGGACAGAAAGCTGGAAAGGAGCAGAGAGGGAGAACTAGAGGAGTCAGGAATGGATGCAGTATAACACAACCCTACAGTACCTCAGCTTAGCGGCTAGCTGTAAACCACATGCTCACACACCTGTAAATAACCTCATCTCTGGCTCCTTTCCTACGTACAGAGGACAGGGAGGGGACGAGGAGGGGACTCACCAGCCACAGAGTTAGGACGGGGCATGAGGTACAGAGGGATGGAGTGGGCGGAGTGGGAGGACATGCTGTCCAGGTTGCGCTCAGGGATTTTGTTGAGGCTGTAGGTAGAGGCAGTCATGTTTTCATCCACCCTGTACAGGAACGAGTCCATGCCTGATTTCTGGGACTGCCACAGTTTCAGGTTTCCCCGGGATCCCTCACCGTATTTGCCGCCTCGCTCCATGTTCTCTGAGTAGCTGGTCAGAGTAGCTGCAAAAAATGAAACCATAAATAAAAAAAGATGTATTATTATTTTTTTCTGCTATGGTATGAGTGTGTACATCTGGATCACTGAGGAGTTGGGTTATTCTTTTTAGTTTCCGTTTGACTGTCCTCCCTTCACCTCACCCAACCTGTCTGTTTTCACACTTATTTGCTGATATGTTGAACTGATCCGTGGTGTGTTGATGTAATGCTTTCCTCATCAGACTGCAGGTGTTCACCATTGTTCCAGGAAACAATAGCAGCCCTTGTTTTGACATATGCAGAGGGGTTGACATCAGTAAGCACGTCTCTTCCGTTTTCTTGCTAACAATGACTTGACTCATGTCAACATGACTTATGCACCTGTATTGGTTTTCAGGTTTCATGTACGGACTGGTTCTAACTGTGCATGAAAAACATCACAGTTTGACTGAAGACAAATTACACAGGTGCTTCTTGGTCTGCACAGATTCAGATTTGCTTTGAGGAGAAGTTCGAGGAGAATCAATCCTAGACTGATCCACCAGTGGGGACGGCTCTGTCTATGAATCACTTAAATGATTCCGTATGAAGCTTCAGGTGTGTTCCTACGAAATGTCACAGGCTTTGACAGTATCTGTCACAAATCCAAGAGAAGCTGCCTGTCTGTGGTAAGGTCAGTCCCTTTTGCATCGTTTTATTGAATGACTGGCTCTACGTGGTGGTTGTGTAAGCCGGGCATCCTGGCCCGTCATTCCCTTCCAGACGAGGCTCAGGGAGTCTCGCAGGACTAGTCAGCGGCATCGGAGCCTCAACATTATTGCCTGGCACCAGGAGGAACACAAGGACCGCCGCACCAGCAGGCCTGTGCACCCTCACTGGCCCACCACCAAATCCGTCACGCTGATGTTTCACCACAGCATCTTCAGACTCCTTCGCGCTTATCGTATGTGCTCAGAGAGAATTTGCTCTCATCTGTGAAGAGAACCGGAGCCAGTGGTGGACCTGCCAATTCTGGTGGTGAGCTGCACGGCGCCGGGCTGTGAGCACAGGTTCTATTAGAGGGCTGTCAGGCCATCATGTCACCCTCATGGAGCTTCTGACTATGCCCATTACAGGCCTGCTCAAGATTTCTATGGCTCAGACACAAAACCTGAGAACAATCAGCCATAGAACAGCAATTTCTGTCCTTGTTCTTCAGGAGTTATAATGAAAACCTCTGGTGACATGGTTTTTCTTGACTGTTCAGATGATTCTCACCGATAATCCCGCTGTCTCTGCTCTCCAGTGTTGACGTGGGGCTGGTGACAGAACCATAGGCGCAGTCCTTGTTGCCAGCCTGTCCGGGCATGGCAGGAGGGAGGGTGGAGCAGGGGCTCCCTGCAGGGGGAGAGGCAGTGCTGCTGGTCAGGGTGGAGCACGGGCTGATCCTCTGGTTCTGGCCCTGGTGGAGACGCACATACAGGCATGTTCAGAAGCTTTGTTCGGTTCGGTGCTTGAACTTGAAGGTGAGTCATTTTATCCATGGCAAATGTCACATCAATACTGAGGTTTTCAAAACCACATGTAGTCAGTCCTTCTTAGAGTTGTCTTGCTCACACGCACACATAATAACCAATACAATCTGTATTATAATCCTCTCAGATTAACAACAGTACAAAGCAGAGAAAGTAAGCACACACACAAGACTCTTGCTGTGAAGGTTTGTAGGAACTGTCCAAGTAAGTTTGCTGCTGTCTGACTTGCTGACATTTGCATTTTTATGCATATTTTCTTTTTGATTGTCATGACTACAATTAAATTCAAAAAAGAAAACAAAAGCTAGCACTGATGTCCCATACACAATGTGTGCTGTTCCTATTCTCAGCATTGTTTTGGCACCCTGCAGTGACGGCTCAGGTTAGGAGACAGAAGACCACAGGGGACAGAACAAAAAAACATTCTGCTGCATCTAACCTGCTGACGTGAACACCCACAGATGCTCTCTCACACAAAGCGCCTACCTCCAGCATCCACTGATATGAAGGGAGGACTAACTACTAATACACACACACGCAAATCTGTCTAACTGTGCATTTGACAAGTTGAGATCATCAAGAAACTAAATCCATATGAGACACTACAAAACAAAGCTAACAACAAAGTCATGGTTTGTTGGTTCAACTACAAACTGAAGTGGATGCAATCGATATGTACATGAGGCTTGAATCAGACGCAAACACATGACAAACCTCTACACGTCTGCAGTGACACCACAGCTCAGCACCGCATCGCATCTGCTGGGATAATGAACCTGGACTCGCGCGAGTCTGACCTTAAACGCCACACGCGGATTGGATTGAACTCGGAGCATGGTGTCTATTCAGGGAGCGGGAGCATGACAGTATGAAAGGCAATTAACTGCACACTCTGTGAGTTAAGGTCACCTTGTTCCATCAGCTGGTGAGGTCTTGCACGAGCCTTTCTAGGAATTTAATCATGTCACAGGGAATATGGTGGAGAGGTGTTTCATACCAAAAAGTACATCAGTGGCCCCTCTTCCTGTTTCATCAGGATACAGTTGGCAGGATTTGCCAACTCGCTACTATTTGCAGTTTAATAACTTGATTAATGATTAATGTTAAAAGACTTTCAGCCTCGTTGGTGAATTAACACTTTTAGCTGAAGTGTGGAGCTACTGTATTACTGTAATTTGCACTGTCCATTGAAAGATAGTAAATCCCAAACAAATTAGAAGAATTACAACAAAAGACCACTCTCGTATCTGCTAATAGATGTGTCTCAAGGCAATGCTCGTCATTTTTGGTAGTTAATGAATCATACAAAATTGCATTGCAGGAACAGCACTTGGGGCAGATATCTAAAATAATAAGTTTGTACTGGTGCACGATGCAGCGGGGTGCTAGTGTGAGTCACGTCTCTAAAAAGAGACGCTTGAATAAACCTCTCTCAATTTATACACCCCCACTGCTACAGCAGCGCTCACATCAAGCACAGGCAGTCCATCAGTCTAATCGCTTATCCACACTGCTTTAGTGCAAACCCATACATAGGCCTGCTTCAAATGCTCCAGCAACAGGTCTGCCCCTTTTTCTCATCCCCGTTTCACCCTCTCTGTTCCTCTCCCATGGTTTGGAGGAATCATACCTGTCAAATCAGGTTTAGGTAGCGAAACCGGGGCATGTGCTGCAGAGCTTAAAGCGGCCCGTTGTGCCAAAAGACGCGTGTTGCACAACTGCCAAATTCTCGAATAGAAAGGTTACGGTGCAGGAGAGAAACATTAAGCCCAACCTGCTGCGTGCCAACTCAAGACTGCCTTCAAGAAGCTAAGTTTGAAAACCACCGGAAAACAAATTAAGAAGATGTAGGATTGATTTTATGTTTGATGGAGAGGCACAGGTGAAGTCACATTTATTGATCTGGCAGTCCTGATATCCAAGATATGTCAAACACGAGTGTAAACAAAGACATTACAAGAATAAAGGTCAGGCTTCAAAATAACACAATGAGACAATTAAACGAGCACCAAAACAGCAAAACCTGAGACATCTGTGCCTTAAATTGATTTAAAATCTTCCTCTGGAGCCCGTTTGGTTACTACATAATCAGGGAAAAAACACTGCATCCTGTGAGACATGACGCATAGTCACACTTTTTACCCAGGAATCCATGAAGAATTAATAATCCCGGTCATTAACTACAACATTACCTGTCTCGCCTCGGGTTCCTCCATGCTGTACTGGGTGCCGGCTGGCCCCTCGCTCACTTTGTCTCCCAGAAGGAAACCCAGGCGCGTCATCAATGTGTTGGCTGCCTCATCCACCGACGGAGGGGGGCCCAGCTCCTGGCTTGACTCCCCTGCAGAGGTAGAAGGACGGGAGGAGGAAGGAGGTAGAGAGCGGGGGTGGGAGAGAACGAAAGAATGTGTGAGACAGAACAGCAGCTTACTTTTTATAAAAAACCACCGGTTAGTTCAGACCTTTACCTGGAAATCCTCAACACAACGTATGTGCCGCTGTTTTTCCTAAACCACAGCCGTGACAACAGACCCGGATAGAGGCGACGCAGCACCTGTGCTCAAAATGAAACCCAGCTGAAAACTCCCTACCTGAGTGCTCCCGTAGCTCGGAGCTGTGCATTACACACGCATTCCTCAACAGCCAACCAGTCGGTGTGAAGCGTCTCCTTACGTGAACTCAAACTTCCTCCACACGCAAAACTACCAGAATCCTTTCAAACTGTTTACAAAAGGTCCTGTTCCACAGCGACTAGCAAGCTGCCGACAGATCCAACACGGCAGCCTGTCGTGACGTAATGAGATACACCCTTCACCTGTGTGCGTGGAGGAGGGAGGGGGAGCTACGGTGGGTGAATTTCCAATACAAAGAGGGCGTGTATCCACCTCTGTATCCTGTTTACACACTCCTAGCACTGAAGAGAGCAAACGAAAACACAAGGGTGAGCCTGTGATGATCAGATGATCAGAAACCACACACACGCGCACACATGCGCACACACATAGGAAGAGCTGAGGGATTTCAGTCCTTTTCACTAGGATCTCAAACAGAAAAATCCCTTAATGACCTCGACTTGTCGCCCGGTTGCCTGGTTACTCTCCACCAATGACAAACCTCCCTGGTGACACCATGTTTTTCAATAATACCTGGGTATCGTTCCCCCAGAGGTGCCTACTGTATCAATTTCCATTCAGCTGGACTTCAGCTCTCAGAGCCGCATCGGTCACTAATTACTCACTCTGCTGTTAAGGAGAGTAACTGGTGGCCAAATACAAACAGCTGTAATTGAATGTAGAAGCCTCTGAATTGGCCCAGACATTAATGACTTTGAAGTCAACAGCAGGAGATGGCCGACGTTTAATATCAACAGCAGTGAGACAGAGACAGCTGGCGGCCAGTTTTCTCACTCTCCTCTCACCCGTTTTCCTGCCGGGCAGGTTGGACCAGACTGGCAGGAAGCTTAGGCTAAGCTGTGACTGACGACCATTAGACACCAGCCGCCACCCCTCTCTGAAGACAGGCAGCTTGTCTCAAATGTGTGGCTATTCAAAGGCAGACGGAAAAGCTATCTGAAGCTAGAGCTCCTGTCTCCGCTGGGGGGGCAGACAGGCCATATCAGGAGTCTCAGTCGTTCTCAGATTGATTCCAAGTCCCCTAAGAGCAAGTATGGAAGACAGGAACCGTCTGAGAGAGGTAAAAAAAAGCTACGAAGCAAATGAGATTGACACATTACCATGCCTCAACAAAGACACACACAGCAGCAGCCAATAATGAGGTAATCACAGCAACATTAGGTCCAGTGCTGCTAATTACATATGAGCCTTGACGAGGTGGATATGGCTGCTCAGTGAATGCAGCTGGATACACTTCATATGGAGCAGATTACATTAGTGAGGGCCTTCAAGGTCGCCGAATCCCTTTAAGGGAACTTCTCCAATAATGAGGAAGACACGAGCAGCGTCCCACGTCATAATATCACAGGGGGCAGCGGAGATGCACAGGAGCGTCTTCAGGCAAATAAAGGCAAAACATCCATCAACTAGTCACTGGAAGCTCGTATACTGTGGGTCCGGATGAGGTAGTGAAAGCTACACAGTTGACAGGCTGCTAGTAGTAAGCAGTGAATACATTAGCACTGATTAGTCAGTGGCTCCTGGGGGGGTTGAAGGCGTGACCGCGATCAAACGGGGGCCCTGGCTCTTCCTTCCGTCGCAGCGAGCTGTTGGACAAGCCGGCGTAGGGGTGAGCACTTTGACTGTGTGTCTTTTGATGTGGGAGCAAACTCTCTAATCTGGATGTTGAAGCCCACAGTCACTCCCTTGAGCTAAACATAGACAATCCCTTTGTAGAGCCCTAAACACGTGTACATCATAAAACATAATGCAGTCAAATTTATGACCCAAATGGAGCTTTGAAATGCAATTTGAACGTCACTGGCATCATTTATAATCATCTATATCTTTTGTTTAACCTTCATCTATGACCAATAACAAGCATTTATTAATAATGTAAATAGTGTATAAACTAGATTCCTCCTGCTTATAGATCCTCTATTCTTTAAATACTGACTTTTACAGTCATATGCACTACTTAACATATAAATCACTTCAAAGCTACAGCAAATGACAGCACTGAGAACATAACGCTCGCCTTAAGAGATACTTCAGGCGTTTCTCATCACAGTGATACCATGAGATCCTTAATGATACAATTTGAAAAAGAAGTGAAAAAAATCAAGCATAACACACACACACACACACACACACACACACACACACACACACACACACACACACACACACACACACACACACACACACACACACACACACACACAGAGCTCTCTATTGGATTCCTGAGCTGGAAAGGAGACAGATGGTTGCCATAGCAACTATCTTTGCACACAGCTAGGAATGTGTTTCTGTGCAAGCGCGTCTTCCAGGCCGTCCACAGATCTGCCCTCACACACACCGAGAGCAGGTCGAGGGATGCAGCAGGCGGGGGGTGGGGGGTGGGGGACCGGACAGGACAGCAGTGGGTATTAATAGATGTGACCCACAGGTTAGATAACACGTGAGGTGCAGCCACACCTGGGTAGTTTAAATCCGAAGCAGTTCACAGAGAGCAAACAGTGAAAGGATCCAGAAGGTATCTATTGAATACACTGTATCGAGATATACAGAGATAAAAAATAAAAACATCTAATGCTCCAGCTTTTACAGGATGAGAAAGAGCAGCGTGTCTGTTGGTAACTAAAGGAAACGAAAACACAGCAGATTCACACCTACAGTATTCTGAGGCTCCACGTCATGAAGCAAAAATAAGATCGAACATACGAACATAAATGCACAGAGAAAGACGTCATCAAGAAAGCAGGGAGAGGAACGATGAAGATTTTCATTCTCACTGTATTTTATTTGCCTTTAAATTCTCATTAGTTTAGAGTATTTCAGTGTTTTTGTTTTAATTCTAGTGCCCCTAACTTTGAAACACCAAAGATAAGCACCTGTTTCCACAGAGCCACTCAAATAACATTAAACAGCATGTGAATCGCATTCTGATTAGTTTTCATGCTCGTCTTTTATTACAACTGCTGAAAACTCCCGTGGTCTGTAAACACGGCGAGAACCTGTTTATGTTTAGCTTCATGTTCCATGTGTCTGCAGGTGTTACCCGTCAGCTCGCCTGAACATTCTCCATTCTTGTTGAATATTAAAACCTATTCATAGTTAATTAAAAATGAAAGCATTTGGTCTCTACTGCAGGTGCTGAACTACCTAGAGGACTGAGCCCCAACATTACTGGAATGCCTTCGCTGTATAATACAAAAAATATGGCTGCTGGTGAATTTTACAAGTGAACTCACAAAATATTCATCAACCAGATTTATGACACCACAAATTTCTTTGCGGCCCATGAAAATCAATCAGCAAATACCTGACATCCTCCAGGCAGCAGAGAGTAGCTGCAGAGTGTGGACTGGCATGACATCAGATGTTTAAGTCACAGCCCTGCTGCTACTCATGCCAGGCAGCCCTTGTTAAGAGCTAAGATGTCCATCTGTCCACCTGGGATGTGCCGAGTCCTCGCTCTTGAAAACACATCTCAGCCCTTTCGGTTTCTCTCCAGCTCAAGCTGTTATTGTACAAAGAGCTCCTCTTTGTAATCAACCGTTTTCCTGCCTCGGTGATGGTGAAGATTACGGTTTCTACCCTGAAATGTCACATCTGCAGGAGCCGTTAGCAGCTCATCACGACTAGTAGGTGGTTCCAGAGTCCGTTTCACATGACTGATGCAAAACAAAGCTGGCGTCAATAGTTCTTCAGTTCATGAACGGTATGAAACAGAAAGGTATGAGTTCTACTTACACAAAGAATACCACTATAAAAACAGTTTCACCTACTTAAAGCGCCCATTGTGCAGAGGCCAAGCAGGAGAGGCTGACAGAAGACGGCTGGTAGCAGTCTGTCGACCATTTTCCTCTTAAATTAGTTAATCCCTGAGACCCCCCCATCAACTGTTTCCCTCAAGTCTTCATTCGACCCTGAGGGGCTGCAACATTGCTCTGCTTTGCTGAGAAGTCCACACAGCCGCCACCGGCCAAGCCAGAGAGACCAACAGGCTGAGAGGAGAGGCAGGATGAGCGAGCAAATACACTAGCAGAGCGCTATCCTCGGATGACCTGCCTTACACTGCGAGGAGAGGGGGAGAGAGGGGAGATCGGGGAGAGAGGGGGTTTGACAAGGAGCGGTAGAGGGGTTTAGAGCGAAATCTAGACTGTCCACAGGATTACAGCGCGGCCGCCGACTGTGAAGTTAACAGAAAGCAGCGACGGCACCTAAACAAGCTCTGCGTCTGAGCGGCAGGGCAGAGTGGGAGAGCAGCGAGGGAGGATTAGAGTCAGAGAGGGAGGAGGCAGCAAGGACGGAACTGTGGGCACCAGCAAAGCTGCTTCATTAAGGACCTTAGCAACGCTTCCGTCTTGAAGGGGAAACTCTTCACCAAAAAACTCTTCCCAGTCTCTTTTCCCAAGTGTCTCTGTGCTGCATCCACAGACTGGAGGCAACATGCATAAAGTAACACAACCAAATGATGGATGAGCTGGCCAGAAACTTACCAGGGCAGTATGTGTCCAGGTCTGGATTCTTGGCAGTGGTGGAGGTGAGTGTAGGGGAGCCAAGCTCTGATTGTGGAATGCGAGGGCTCTCCACAAACTTTGCTTTCCGCAGAGGGGCTGGGAGCAGAAAGCATACACACATATAGAGGAGGAGACAACATGTACACACACGTAAACACACACACACACACACACAGATGGAAGAAGACAAGAAAGAGAGAAGAGGAGGACAGGACAGAGAGGGAGGAAGACAGAGAGCTTATGAACTTGAAGCAGAACACTGATAAAATGAAAACATCCTGAGGGCATTTTTAGGCAACGTTGTATTCGCCGTGGGTCAAACTGAAGCATGAGTAAACAAGCAGGATGGGCAATCAGAGCGGGCCGGGGTTGAACCTGTACGGCTGTGAAGCTCAACCCACAGACGAAATGTGAAACGACTCCATATTTCCTTTCTAAGGGCATCGTTTTACCTGACAGCACTCAGCGAGCAGCAGCCTTCTACTGGGAGGATAAACAAGCATGTTGTGTCTGTTTGCCTACACAGAGAATGCAAATGGGATCCATTTTGAGAACGTCCTCACACCTGACTCATGCGCAAAGTCTGAGACATCAAACACGTACATTTGACGGAGAGTGAGTTTTCACAGGCAGAGGATGGAGGTTGTAACACAAACTTGTTCTTGGTTCTCGGTGGACGGACTCACAACCAAGGCCAGCTTCTGGTGTCAGAGCTCAGTCATTTATATACACAGACACGCATTTACATATAGTCACAGTGTTTGATGATACTCTGTTTGCCTTTAAGGGTCTGATGATGAACAAAAATATAAATATTCAACAGCAGAAAAAAGAAACATCTTCTCAGCAGGAACCAAGAGATGTAACAATTATTACATTGTCTCTAAAAGTTCAACTAATAGCAAATAAATTATGTGCATGTCTCATTCATTGAGAGTAATCGTTTCCATTTTGAGTTTGTGGGGGGTTTAAACATGACTAATCTGGTTAAATAAGGGTTTAAAACACATGCTGCAACTATTAACCATCTTTACTATGGGTGAGTGCACATGTCCGACGCTGCAGCATTGTTCAGAACCAGCACAGGGCGGAAATCCTACTCAAAGTATGCAGCAGTAACAAAAGCAAGCTTCTCACTACTGCAGAGCTCATGTTACAGCTGATGCTTGTACAGTGTGTACACAGAGTACTGTCTGTAGGTGTGAGTGCTGTATGTATAAAGGGTGGAGACCGGAGTTAGCTCTGTGGCTTTCTTTATTAATTGTAAGGACAAATTGTATCAGGTTAGATACACATTCAGTTAATGCAAAACACATGATACAACCATATGTAAATATATTTCTAAGGGTCAAAACAAGTCTGTTAAGCTAGCAGCTGTGTGGGTTGGACAGGAACTAGGGACAGCAGTGCTAACATCAGCACTAGCACTGCCACAACCACCAAGCCACAGAGTCAATCTGGTCTGATGTTCAGCCTGCTAAGTCTCCTAACGGACAATATTCAGTGCATGTGAAACTTAGTTTGGTTGCTCTGCAGGTAATTGGTCATGAAATGAAGCAGGCGAGGCTGAAATGTTTGTCTAAGAACTGTCTGAACTGAACGCCAGGAGGAGGAAAGGAGCAGAGTTTGTGTTTAAGCATTAGGAGCTTTTGAACCCTAATGTCCAGGGCATATTCCCATTGATAATACCAGGTCACATTTTGTACACAAACTCAATAAAGCTGCTTCTTTTGCCTTTCATCTGAGTCTTGAAAGGTCCATGTTAGGTCACAGAGGAAGGGAGCAACACAGAGCTGCGAGAGCTGGACATTGTTTGCCACAGTGGAGCGAAAAGGAAGTGAATTTTTCCATTTCTCTCTCCCAAACCACAGTCCTGCCCTATTTCGATAAGCAGCTCTTGCACCTGCACTGACAGGCTTGCAACAGCTTGTAACAAGCTACAAAGACAGTGTGAGGGACTGAGCCTTCACGTGACAGGGCATCTGTTCCCCCGCAGAATATAAATTTTTGGATGAACTATAGTGAATGGGAGATTACCATTTCTTTTATTTTCTCCCTGATCTCACCTCTACGAAACGCCAAAGTGAGACTCTGTCTATTGGAGTAAATCCCCTCTATCGTAGTGGCTCCAGGGGACTAAATCCCAGGGACTTCTTCCTGCCGTTCTGTTGTCAGCATGTGCCAGGCTGAGGATGGGTGACAGTGTGATGGATGACAGCAGGCAAATCCACTCCTCTAATGAGCTTATGAATAAATATATCTAGTGTGTGTGCAGATGCATGTGGCCATGAAATAGATATTTGTTACATGCTTAGAATATGAATATGCATGTAGCATGGATGCGAGTGTACATGTGAGATTAGAGGGGATGTCGAGAGACTGGGGACAATACACAGCCGGGAAGACAGTGTGACAATTTAAAAACTGATCTCTATTCCCGAGCTTGTTGGCAAACAGGGACACGCTGCAACCAAAGCAAGTCAGCATTATGATTCAAATTCACAGGGTGCTCTGAATATGGAAGAGGAGCTGCAGCCTCCTTAGACGCAACCTGGGTCTTTCAATAAAAATCAATAAAAGGTTTGAATATGACTCAAATACACCAATTTGCAAGGAACTATTTCTCATTTGCTGCAAATATGTGAATGATACACAAGTAAACGGAGGCTACTCAATAGAAATGGCTGCTGTAGCGCTGTCTCGGTTACATACGACCTCAGGAGCCCACTCAGACAAAGACTCCCACACATGCACACATTAACACACACGCAAATGCAGAACAATAATGTGGGTTACGGCATACGTCGCCCAGCTGTCTGCAACTGGAGTAGAGGTTTACAGAAGCTGAGCACGCTGCTCTGGTCGCTATGGCAACAGGCGAAGACAGCGAAACAACAAGCCTTCTCCACCTTTCCAAGGTAGCGGTGAAGCACCTAGGGGTCAATTTCACCAGCGCTGGAAGATTAAGGGTGCAATAATGTCTGCTCAAACGTAATCAGACCACCTCATCGCGTTGGCGACTCCTACTTGTGCAGCAGATCGTCTGTTCCTGAAAACTAGCCTGGATTTGGTTCTGCTCACATTAAACATATTGTCGCACTCCAATGCAAAGCCTTTAGGAATGACCTAGAGGCTTGGTCCAAGTGTGCGCGCAGTAATCCGGCTCAGAGACCGCAAATGATTCCCCGCGCTCGCCTTGTTGATTCGCTGTATGAAACAATGCCGGCCAGATGTTACTGTGCAACACGCTGGCTGCTCGGCCGCCGCCTGAAAACAGAGGCTGCTGACAGTCAGCAAGTCCATTAGCTCATCTGCCTCTCCCTGCTGCGTGTGCGTGCGCCACCGCCTTTGTGCGCGCGTGCCTCTGCCTGTGCACGTGAGCATCTATCATTACAGCCTTGGGAGGATTAGCTGAGCAAGGTGAGGCACGGGCAGAATTTTAAACGGGTGCAGGGAGGGGCGGATTTTCTAAGAACGCTCATTAGCCGAACTCTCCTCGCCCTAAAAAGCTGTTAATTCAACATTTCGCATAACCTTTAGGGCTCAGATTAGAACAACAGCACAACATCAAGCGCTATGAAAGCTACATCAACGAATGAGTAAATCAATCTGGAGCACCTACAGCTACGCAGGGGAAGATTCTGTAGAAGGTATTTTGAGCCGTATCCATCTAGGCGTAGATTGATTTTATTTTCTCAAACTAAATGCAGCAGTGCAACCTCAGAGAACAGCACGGATGAAATCTATTTGATTTTTAAAAGATTTTGGAAATAAGCCTCATTTGCAAAGCCTGAGATTCAGTGACCGTACGCTGCGCTGAGGCTTTTACCACAGCTAGTAGCCTGACGCTGCTTCAGAGAAGCCCATACTGTACATCCTCCTGCAGGCCTAGCGAGCAGCTGTCTACGCTGGTAACTCGACCCTTATGACTCAGCTGCAGAAGCACAGCAGCTATTGTTAACACTGAGCACTGTTAACTTCTCTTATGGTTCCGCTCCTTCCCTGGCAGAGTGACACAGACCGTGACTTTTCCACACAGCCTCCCTCAGCAGGGGGCCACAGAACCCCGCACTCCTGGGGCCTGGAGATAGCAGCAAGCTGTAACCGAGTTAAACACAATATGGCTTTAGAGAGAAAGAGACCGAGGCATAATTGCCAAGGACACCACTTGATACAGTGGCCTAATAATAGCAAGGCTGACTTGACCTCTGTCCCATCTCGTTTACCCTCGTGCTGATATTTATAACCTCTTGGATGGGCTACACTTGAGGACCACACCCTCGTAATTGAGAAAATCCGGATGACCAAAACAACTCTCTGCCATTATTCAATTATGACAGTCAATTAAACACATAAAATAAAACAATAAGTGAGGAGAAACATTAGATGATTAAGCTTTGATTAAGCTCCCGATTAAGATGTGTCTGATAATCTTCCACTATCTGTAGCATGACACCAACCCAACATCAAAGACCCCAGAAATCGCGTCTGACAAAAGCTGTAATCAGTTGTTGCTCTTGTGTAATCCCGTAGCCATAGTTAGTAAACTGATTGCAGCCACACAAAGTCAAAGCTGTGATCCAGACAAATGCCTCGGAGCAGTTCAGCACCCTGAAATGACTGAGCAAATAAGTTAACAGCAGCCAGACAAGCGGCGAATGCTAATACGGAGGCTGGTGTCATTGTGTAGCCGTGTGCAGTCGGCCGTAGGGTTCCGATACGCATGGACGCGCACGCTCACACACCTCTATAGGCCTCTGTGCGTATCTCAGAGAAATGTCGGCTCAGCTCTTCACCGTCAGCTTTCACAGAAAGCAGTGAGGTGGTATATGTAACCCACTGCTCTGTTTTGTAAGCAAATCATTATCATTGCTATTAATAGCGCACTGCGGGTTTCTCTTTGCTACTCTATGGCTGTTTTTTCTACAAGGTGCTCTTAAGTAGCCATATCAAACCACATGCAAGCAATAACTACAACAAACAGTAGTGGGATATTAATAGCCACAACTTGTACAGAAGAATGAGAACTATGACAATAAAGAAATAAGGAAAGCTGAGCCCAGCTCTACTGTCCAGTGTTTGCCCAGTGGCTTTATTTCCTTATGAAGCTTTTTAAATATGAAATACCTTCAGATCATTCTTTTATAATTTGGTCCTTTATAAATAAACTGGGCTGAGTTGTTCAGTATAAATGTGGAATGAACTTGTATAGTCACAAAGGCTTTGGACGATACAAGCTAAAAACAGCACATACTTCATATTCCAACCTGTCCATCAAATTATCCTGTATCAATGCAATGATTTATCTTAGTTCTCTTTCATAAAACGCTGTTGGCATTTTACCTTAGAAGTAAAGGGGGTCGGGCTGGTACCTGCTAACAAAACAGTACGTATCAGCGTTGCCTTTGCATTTCGTTTCCAGCGGCTGTTTTGACCGGTTTAGGGAAGATTTCTAATTGCAGGTTGTTACCTGGCATATGTACTGGATGCTAACTTTAAAGAGCTTGTTTGGAAGGGGGGATCGGGAACAGAAGAGCATGACTTCATCTTGCTAATAGAGGCCCTGACTGCGTTTCCTCTCATCATAAAAAAGATTGTAACGCTAGATCCCAGGGAGTCGTTAGATAAGTAGCAACACTGGCTCATTTGATGACTAATTCAAATTCTGCACAATTGCTCTGGCTAAAGAGCCTGAGGGCAAGAGTGACCAGGTCATGTGACTAACAGGAGACGATGGGGGAATATGACACCCTCCCTCCAGTGCGCAGCCTATAACGATACTTCATCTTTTAACCTTTCACGCTGACAAACAAGGCAGGTCTTTTAAAGGACAGGGACGTCATCGATGCTTTATAGCCGGGACATTATGTGTAGTACATTCTGTGCCCACCTGCCTGCAGTTACACGAGAAACAAATCAGAGGCCACCAGTTAACTAATTAACACCACCCTGTTTTCCATATTATCGTGACCAGAATCATTTTACACGTTAGCTAAGATATATTTCTACCATAACTAATCAGGCTTACAAGGCTTTTTCATGTCACACACACAAGGAACTACAAGGTATGGAAATTGAACAATTACATAAATCAATACCTGAACCAGTGCAGCCGCTATATGAGGCTCTATTTGGCTGATTTTCACGTGAGCTGAGTTAAGGCAGAATTGGCCGATGAGATCACGAGCACTGACTAGACGGCGAGACACTTGAAAAACTCAGGAGGAAGCAGAGCCTAGCCTTGGATAAGATACTATAATAGCTACACCAACTTCTATACTGTAGTACACATATTTAAAGCTCCACAGCTGCTCAACCGAGACTTCACGTAGAAAACCTAATCGCCTGTTCTTCTCAAACAGCTAACTCTAGATATTGCAATCATCGCGCATTCCTATAAAATTACAACTAAAATGTCCAGGGAGAGTAAAGAATAATACTGAAATCTTTGAGTCATAACTGCGGAAGGATTTATAGGGTCTCATTCATCCTGCTTCATTAGGTTCCAATACGCTTGTGATGGATCTGGAGCCATTCTTCCACCATGGACACAATCAGCACGGCCTGAAACTGAACTTCTTAGTGTCGTTGCCTGGGACTTCCTGAATGACAGCTGACAAGGTAAGCTCATCAAATCTCTCTCCAGGTGGTGATACTAAGTGGTGTGAAAACCGGCTGTGGGCGCCTCATCAAAAACCATTCACCTGAGACCAGCCATAGCAGCTGCTGATGAGGTGCTTGTGTTTTGCTGGCAGACAGTGTTATTGAGACATTCTGTTCCTTCACACATCAGCCAGTCGTCCCATGGGATGAGGCAGGGAGGTAGGCAGCCTGCAGCACTGGAACTGGAGAGGAGGAACCCACGTCCCAGCACATGACGGGGTGATTCTGCTACACAACAACAACAAGCTGCTGGCGTGGGGGAAAAACTATTCCCCGTCAACTTCAAGCCATTTACTCAACCATATGCTACAGTATGTATGACGCTGCACTCTGGAAGGTAAAGTGAGACAGAACAACAAGAACAAGTACCATTAGCCGCCCACAGCTTGTGTTCAGACACACACACACACACACACACACACACACACACACACACACACACACACACACACACACACACACACACACACACACACACGCTCTCAAAGACAATTGAATGCTCACCCACGCTGACGCATGAAACAGACCAGCTCGCTACGAAAAAACACTTACATTATCACACTGTGGTTGATTCACTGGTCCTCGAGCCTACACTGTCATTACAGCGTAGCCCTTTGAATAAAGCATCATTTAAGGGTAAGAAATGACTTTTCTGCGCTCCTCCCTTTCGCCCCACGTCTGCACAAACGCGGCTCAAACCGGTGACCGACACAGCCGCTCCAGCTGTCGCGTCAGGGGGCAGACGGACACGGAGCGAGCTCCCGTCGAGCAGAGGTGCAGCGGCAGCAGGTGAGAAGTGACATACACAGTTTGCAGGCACAGGATGGAGGCATGAAACAAGCACAAGAGGGTGTGGCAGCGCTCACCATTCTCAAACCAGATCGCACATTCCTGAAGGCTGGAGTACGGCACCAGCTCCCCTCCTTCCCCCTCCAGTGACACAAGCAGACCTTCCTCCCTGAGTGATGACCAGTTCATCAAAAATAGGAAAAGATAAGGAAGGAAAAAAGAAGGTAGAAAAAAGACACCTGCAGCAGAGCAAGAAAGGCTGAGTGCAGAGGAATAGGAGCTCTGCCTCGCTCGCTCGCTCTCTCTCTCTTCCCTCTTGTTGTCTTACTGAGAAAATCTCCACAGGTTTCAGTGCTGATGCTGCCTGCTCAGTTCAGTTGCAGTAAATGATACAGAGCCAGGCAGATCAGGCGGTAATGGGAGGAGTGAGAGCAGGAGGAGGACGAGGTGGAGGAGGAATAAGATGGAGAAGGAGGAAGCAAGAACACGGTAGTCACTGTGTCACTGGGGAAAGAGGGAAACACAGAAGTGATTGCAGCGTGGACGGAAGGTTGACCGGTGACAAAGAAATAAGATCAGGAAAAGCAAATCCAGCAAGGAGCCCCGTGGGCACAGAAAGCAGCGAGCCCCTCGTTCGCCTCCGTGACTGCATTAGCACTTAGCATGTTATGTATAGATGTGAGAGGCTCATGCTCTCGCTACAGGAGCAGGAGCCCAGGGTCTCCAACAGATGAATGGTGCAGTGCTGCTGTTGTCATGGCAACCGCAGACTAAAAGGAGGGGGAGGAGAAGGGTGGGTATGGAGGGAGGAAAGAAAATGGCATAAAAAGAGGCAGGGAGGGAGGCGTATTATTAAAGGGACCAGTTTTGCCGTTTGTGGACGGCGCTTTGGGGACACATCAGATAACAAGTGGTGAAAAAAAGAGCAAAGGTAGAAAGAAAATTTCAATATAACCCACTTCATTTTCCTCATGGGCTCAGGCTTCCCTCTCTGTCCTTGTTTTACCCTTGAAACTGTATTTGTACAGCTGCAGCCATGTTTTACAGCTATTTAGTGGTCCGAACCCGAGGGGCTGGGAGTTTATTGTTACTGACATTGCTTCCATTGAGGTTCATATCCGTCAGCCTGCAAGCCGCTCTTTTTAAGTGCTTTTTATTAATCTCCTCCAGTTACACTTATTTCCCCAGAGTGATATCTCTAACCCTCTGCAAATGTTACCAACAAGCCTTAAAGAGGTGCTAGAGTTACAGGTAAGTCGTGAAACCTGGCTCTTTAACTGTCCCTGCTGGCAAATGTCTCTCAGAACTCGGTGATTTACTTTATACCTTATTTATATTTGGTTTGATAAAAATAACCTTATATTTACATCTGTGGCACGACTTCAACGTTGTTTTTTTATAGGCTATGCACACAACATGCAGCAGAATCCAGTAAAATAGCAGGTGGTATGATTATGTGCCTGGAATTAAATTTTAAATATTATAAATCATTTAAAATATTATAAAAACCGATGCCCTCTACTATATAATACACAATGGAACACAAAGTTTTATTTTGATACCAGCAAAACCTTGAACTTATAATTTTGTCTAGATTACAGATTTGGCTTTGACTTTTAAACAGGCTCTAGATTCAAGTTTAGTATTATTATTTTACATGTAATATATTTTATTATCCTGTTTATTGTTATATTATTGTTTAACTATCCTGCAACACTGAATTATGCCATAGATAAAACTATAACAGACGTCAGACACTTTTTAGTCAGACAGGATGTATTAATTCCCTCAAGTAACATTACACTGACATATTGTAATGTGCTCTGTAAAAGAACTGTCGTTTGACTTTAATGATGAGTAACGAGACGTTTAATAATATTTCATGACTAAAACATCCTGACACTAGCTGATGACTGATATATGACAAGGATTTCTGTCGTAGGACATAATCCAATCAGTTCTTTAGTGCTCCTCCTGAGGGCATCATACATCCATTTCAATTATTCCATTCTACATTTAACCTTCACTCTTTATTTTTCACCTGTGACAAAGAAGCTGAAAATGTCACTTTTCCTCGATGGAACAAATCATGTGGAGGTGGCTGAGAGGGATGACGCAAAAAACAGTAATGACAATAATTGCAGAACAATTTCTCAAATAAATGCTGAGTAAGGAGGTTTGTTGACGGAGACGTCCCAAATGTCAGCGTTGATTTCAACAACTCCAGATGCCATAGGAAATGTGAGGCTGGCTAAGGAGGTGTGAAGAGAGGGGAACAGGAATGTCAGTCATGAAGAACACTGACAGGACAGGACAAAAAAAAGCTCAAGGCACAGTGCACTGCAGATTCCCCTTCAATGACATCAAGAGACAACAAAAGGCCACGTCACCAGCATTTAAAACTTCAATCAATCAACGTGCAATCAACGCAAGACATGTTTTCTCTCTACTTGCTCCTAATGATCAATATATTCATGTCATCATTTAATACTATGATTGAGACTTAAGACTTAAAAATACAGGCGCTGTTCAAATAATGTCTGACTCCATATATATCATCTTCAATCTGCTTCATACACTTTTCAGGGATTATTTACATAATAAATAAATATGCTTTTAAATTCCTATTAACTAAATAACTGGGTAATCCATGAAACATCACACAAAAAAACAATATCTAAAACAGGCTAAAATGCAAGAGAGAGATTCAATTACCTAAAATGTTCAGGCAATAAAAGCTGAAAAATGTCAAAGCTAAGAGCCTGGAAATGAAAGTTTGGCTTTAACAGATAACTTATAAAGCTGCAGTTTTGTTTCCTTTACTTACAAAAAGAATTATTCCCACATTATATATCGAGAGTCAAAATTTCAGCTGTTGCTTTTTAGACCGAATACAGTTCTATAATAATTCTTCAAATAACAATGTATTGCGACCACAAAGCCCAACGAACAATGACGCTAAGAGGCAGAAATGCTGCCATCATCACGAGCAGCTATGACCGCCCCCACAGTGAGCTGACGAAGCAGTTCCACACATGATGGCCATCCACGCTCTCCATTACTATGAGCACCAATGGAGTTTAGATACTCACACTGCTGTCATAATTGCTGCTCGAGTGGGAAGAAACTTAGCTAGTGTAATTAAATCAAATAATTTTTTAAGGTTTTAAGGCCAAATGCAGGTTTCTTGATCCACGGGGAGACAGTAATTGTATTGATCAACGTCATTAATTAAAGTATAGTAGTGAATCTGGGAAGAGATGTTGAAATAATTTCCCTTAAATGTTTTAGAGTGGAGCAGGGCCAATCAATCAAACGAGAGCAACGTCTCTGGTTAGCCAGACACTTGAGTGAGGTATTTACTAAGGAACAAATAAGCAATCAGTGATTACTACTCAAAACAACTGATTAATAAGATACCAGAAGAATGAGCAATCACTGCCACTCAGACGCCAGCGGGCTAAAAACAGACAATGTAAACACAGTGGTTGGAAATGGGCTAAATGTGAATTAAGATCAAACAATAGCGCACGTTTAACTCCAGCCCTGGAGAGCACATTTAGTTAAGTACAGCACTTATGTACAATAAAGTGGGAGATATTTCAAGTATTAGGGATTTTCAATTTCATGTCACTTTCTATTTCTGTTTTACTTTACAAACCAGGAAGAATTAATGTCCTGTACCTTTTACTCCAGATGTCTGACAGCTGTAATTTCTTCGATTTTTCATACTGACCAAGTGAAAAGAACATTAGAAATCATACATCACAGCTGCTTTTATACAAACTACTCACGTGCGAAGAACAATTGGAATGATTGGACATGATAGAAATGATAAACAGTAAAATGCTTTATTATCCATCTGCAAAAATGTTTTTGTCTGATGTGTTTGGTGCAAACAGCGGAAGGTTTGTCAATTTCTACTTCCAGTTATGTGGCATCGCTTCAGCCCAGATTCCTTGAAGACTGGAATGGAAAGGAGAACTGGCTGCATCAGGTTCAGCCTGTTTTAGTTCGCACAGCTTCGAGACAGACTTGAATAGTGGTGAACCTTTTCTTAAGGTAACACTGCTCACTTAAAAATGCCGTGTTTTACAGTGTAGTGCAGCTATGTTTAAATGAATATGAATCATCAGTGCTTTCACTACTGAGCCCTGGAGAGAACATGTGTTTCCATGAGTGCACAGCAGGTGACACAGAAGCCTTATATGAGGACTCGCTCTAAAAATATTTGATGAAATGAGCGTTTTGCTGCAGAAATTCAAAAGGCTTGTAATTATGTTAAGTCACAATGGTTAAAGACACTGTTCTCCAAGGTCCACAACCAGAGGGTTGGCAAACAGAGCATTTGACTCAGCCACAGAAACTCCTGATCATGTGGTCTGGCCTGTGTTGAGGGCAGAGGGATCCAGAAGCAGTGTAGTGTTACTGTAAGATCAGTTAAATTAAACATTAAGGAGACTTCATATGAATGAACCTCTTTCGACTGTACTGAGGTCTGAGGAGACAAGTTGACATGAGGTTAGCTAGTTACTTTTTCACCCTGGATATGATAATCACTGTCAAATCTACATTATTTACATTAAATGCTACTGATAAAAGGTTTTGTTTTGTTTTCACAGTTATAAATAAGTGACACTCAGCAAAAGATCTGTGGAAAAAGTGCATGCGGGTGATACAGTACGACTCCTGCCTGCTTCACCAATCTGTTTCACAGGTTGACCCCTCCAGCATCTAAAGTCTCCCTTGAGAGTCTTCATGCAGGCTGAGGGGATGAAATCAAAAACTCAATGATTCTCTAAAAAGGTCAGTGCTTTCATTGCATTTTCACGCTATCAGAGCCTTGAGGTTGAATAGCTAAGTCCTCTCTGCCCCTCTCTAGACCAATCAGAGCCTACAGGGCAGAGAAGGGGGGCAGTTATTGGTGGAGGCCACTGGGTGAGGCAGGATGGCGGGTGGGCGGGGGGTGGGGGATCAAAGTGCCGCAGCCTTTACACCTGCTGCTGTGCGCTCTCTAATGCGCTCCTCTGCCAACGCTCTTCCTCCCACCTCTACAATCTCTGTCATGGGAGGGGTTCTGGCCAGCACACACGCACACGCGAGCTTGGAACCGTCAGGCTGTGCAGGAAGTGGCGCTGAGCTGAATTAATTAAAGGGTGAGAAAGCCTGGGTGGCTGAGGCCTAGTGCAATTTGGTGCTCAGTGCCACTTGAAAGCAAACACGGGTCTTTGAGAACTCGGAGGACAGAGGGCACCTCAGGGCATCTAAAGGCTTTGGTGCATGTAGGGGCAGACGTAAAAGTGGTTTAGCCGCTCTAAGCTGTGTAAAGTCATGTGATTGACATGTGATCTGAGAGGCAAGCCTTGATGGAGCATAGGAGCTAAATCACCTTTCAGCACAACAGCAGAACACAATTCAAGGTCCTCTAGGCGGTTGGATGGATGGATGGATGGATGGATGAGACAGACATCTGGAAGGATTAACACAGTCCTTGGCTACACCTGCCAAAATAATATCCCTCACTGACATGCAGAAAAACACATAACGCGTGTGGAAGTGGTCTAATTATACTAAGGTAAAACTAATCTAGAGACGCGTAATGCACCAAGCGCACAGCTGAGAGGCCACACTTAAAAATGAGAGAATCTCTAAAAATACAGGGCAGCTTTAACAACAAGCAGCACCTGACTGGAACATTATGTCAAGCCAAATAATTACATGCACAGTGACACTGCAAGGAGACACCACACTACCTCAGATGTGCTACAAATGAGCCGGCGCTGCACATCATTAATGAGCCATTCTCTGTGACAACCAACAAGACAACAACACATACATATATAAATATTCAAATCTACATACACCATGACAGTCTAAAAAACACTTTGATTTTTGCTGATCAAAGTGTAGACAAACAAAGATGGCTCCTCCGATAGCAGAACAAAGCAAAGAGAGAAAGTGTGATTTGGCCTGATAAGATTGGCTTTGTCTCAAATCCAATTGTCAAGGCCTCACACCCTGAAAAAACAGCCTCTACAGTGGCACTCCCAGTTAAAATAAAAGACAATCTGTTTCAGAGTGTTTCCTCCTTAAAACCCACAGTTTGAATGACCCAGGAGAGAGCATAAATCATTCTGTATGATGAACATCATGGCCCCTGTGGTATATCACAAATGGTAAATGATCCGAGGAAGCTAAGAGGCTGGTGCACCCTAGTGGTGAATACTGAATCAGGCTTGAAAGTCCTTGACACCCACTCTGCCTCTGTGTGGAGGCTGCACTGATTCTAAGTGAAGCTGCAATGTCAATATTTCATTTCTCGCTTTGAAATCCGGAGCAGCACTAAGAATGGCATGTCCAGACTGCCCGGTGCACCTAACCACAGGTTCCACATAATAACAGCACAGGGCACATGACACAGACTCATAATCCAGTTAATGAGGAGACAGAGGGAAGGCAATTTTCCACATTCTCTGAGCGTCTAAGACGTGAGTGGAAGGAAACGATTAGTGGTTGCAGATAAAGAGCGATAAAGGAGGGCAGAGCCAACCTCAGCTCACTGTCCATTAGCTGTTGACACTGTCAATTAGGTAGAGCTTTGGTGATTACAAGAATTGGAAATTGCAGTGTTTGCCACAGGCCAGAGCCTGGCCTTGCTTTATGGTTCTACTGAGAAATAGCGGGGAAGTAATACGGTAAGTGATCCCGCTTATTAGCGTGCATCAGAGTGAGAAAGTCATTCTACCCCCCTTCATTTTGTCTCAAAGTCACTTTTACTTCACTGTGCCTGACTCTCCACCCCTCAGTGGTACACCAAGGGTTAACAGGGACTGTATTAGTGCAATGAGACTGTGGAGGAAGACGGCCACAGGCAAACATGTATGTCCAAGACACATGTGAAGGAGATTCAGGTCACGCTGAGTTCCCTGCGAGTTCCCTCCCAAATCAGACTCGGCTGCTCTACATCTGAGTGTTTTACCTGTGAGCTTCTTCATTGGCTGGAGCCTGACACTGATGGTCTGGTGGGTGAGCAGCGGCGAGGAGGGCAACGAGCGCGACACGCCCTCCATTATACGGATGTGCTGCATGCCCTCGGTCATTGAGAGCGGCGGCACGGAGTAGTCTCCTTCGAAAGCACAGTCACTGTCTATGCTGCCACCTGCAGGACGGGAGGAAGTATTAAACACGTCTTTCCACAATCAATTCATTTAAACATAGCTCTCTGAAAAAGTGAATGAATTCTGACAAACAGGCTGTCAATGGCATTCCATTAGCCTGACGGACATGTTTATCACCCATGAGTGAAATGCATATCAGTGTCAGATACGGACACTCTGACTACACTTGTGTCTGCTCCCTGGATTCTGATATGAGTGCATTATTGAGCACACAGCGGTATCGAACATAACAAGATTGGAGTGACCCAGAGGAGAGAACAGCCCTGCAGGCAACACGCTGTCAACATTCCCTGCTACAAACTCCAGCTCTGGCCGCTCTGCGCCCCACGGAAACACAATACCCCACAATTTCAATACAATAGAATATTTTCTAGCCATCTGTAATGTGTTTAAACAAACCAAAAAATAAGCCCAATCCTGACCACGAGAGAGCATTTTATTTACGAAAGGGCCTCTCACAATAAGCCGTAATTACAGACACTCCATCTTGCTTCAAAAACACTAATTATGACAACATTTTTTTTCCTCTGTCCATACACACATTCCCTAGCGAATGGAAAGCCTGCCGTCTGTAAACACAACATCCATTTTGTGGCTCGTACAGGCCATTTCCCTGCAGACGGAGCTGTAAAACCAACTGGTCAAGGCAACAGTCTCACATCAGATAACAGCAGCCACAGCGAGACGTGAAGCCATTATCAGACAGCGGTCGGTGACAGGTCCCACAGGACGACTGTATATAACTGTTGGGACGGGGGCAAATCGGCAGCTCTAATGCAAATATACAAGTGTGGAAACACGAAATGACAAACATGTACACACACAAAGTAAAACACACACACGCCGCCCTCTGTGGCTTCAGCAGTGCTGGACTCAGTCCATCCATTTACTGGGGAATGTCACTACAAAAGCAAAAACAACAGCCGGAGCAGTGGTTACATCTCGCAGCATGGAGGCTCTCCTCGTGTATGCAAAGCCTGGTGTGAATTCCAAGGGGAGACTTGATATTCTGGCAGCAATTATCAGGCCTTCAAGACCCACTTAATTTTAATGCATTCCTACACTGGATGAAATCACAATTACGCAACTATTCACCAAATATTCTCCATTTCAGAAGGACACTTCACAAAAAGCTTTCTAAAAATGCATAATTTCCAACTTTGTGAATTTTCTTACTGAGGAGCCTCGTACATAATATGATACGCCGCAGCCGTAATCAAAAGGTGTGTGGGGCTCGGAAGGGTGGAGAGGGCGGAAAGAGCTGCACTCCAGTAGTGAAATCCCCAGAACAAAAGCGTAGAAGGGGAAAATGATAGTGTTTTATTGTGTGACTGTGATGGCAGATGTGTTTAAAGGCCACTCCAGGCCTCAGAATAAGCACAAACACCTACTCGTTGAGGTGTTTGAGTTCAAAACATACTCTAGAAGGGGAAAAAAAGATGCCACTAAATTCTAATTGCCCTAAACATTTCCTAGCAAGCACTGACATTCCTGCTGGTGATAAACATCTCGTGTTGTACTGTGAACAGCCAGTTAGATTTACAGACAACATTACAAGAATATAAAATTCATGCACTGCTATCCCAATAAACACAACTTCATTTTCTGTAGCTATAAAGACAAATGAAATACAGCCAACCAACAAGGCTCCATGGGTTCTACTGAGAAACCCTTAGGGGGCAGAAACGGGGTCTGCACAAAGACCACCTACAGACATATTACAGGAAACAGGAAGCAGAGCTTCCTGCCTTTACCTACTCACTCACATTATACCCACTGATGCCCGCATGACAGAGCAGTTAATCAGGCTGTTACTTACCTTGGCCGACGTGGCTCAGGTGAGGGTCTAGACTGGGCGAGCGTGGGTCTCCAAAGTCCTCGCTCCCACCATCTGCAGACGAGGAACAGAGGGATAAGGAGAGTGAGCGAGCTCTGTGGTGCTGGTAGCATTGTGAGGAGGTACGGGCCAGCAACAAGGCCACCTCCTCCTCTCCGATCAGCCAGGTGTGGGACCGGAGGACCCCCAACAGGCTGCTCACACACAGGCCCTCCACGCCCTTCCTCCTCGTGCCCAAGCGGCCCCTGATGGTAGCAAAGGGAGAGCGGACTGCCAAGCTCCACTTTTTCCGCCTCCCCATGGTTAGACTAAACAGTCAGCGAGCCTCTATGTGGGCCTGTCCATGCAGATAACCGAGTAGTTTACATTGCAGTCATTGTTGCATGCAGAAAGCCCTGTGTAGCAGCACCATCATGGAGCTCACTGGGCTCTATGGTTCACTGAGCAAGATCTAGCAGTAAAACAGTGGGCGTATCCCAGGATGGATCCACATATAGTAATGATATGAGGATCAATTACGCCCAAGGGAGCAGGCAGGCAGAATTAGACACAGTGAATGGAGGTGAAACGAGGGATGGGGGTGGGGGCGGCATCACTGGCCGGCACAGTCAGCGTCACCAGGGGATTGTTTCATAATCCTGTTCAAGTGCAGATGGATCTACTGTAAAGCACAACAGGGCAGCAGAGAAGGGTTAGGAACAAATGATTTATACTGTGTATAAATACACCCCGGTGGAGCTAAGTGAGCTATTAATAAGCTAAATTAAGCTACTGGTGTAAAAGATGCGTAGATGGATAAAATACAAAAACGTTGCATTAGTTAGAAAACAGAACTGGTTGTTTTTGTAAGCGCAGTCCCGGAGCTCCCTGTGCCCAGCAAACCCAAACAAACACTCAGATATTATCTCCCCCATCGCAGATTTACACACCATTTGCCAGTAGCCACACAGCAGGCCGGATTGGCTCGCTGGTGGAAAGATCAAGCTTGTCGATGGGCTGATAAAATAAGCCGTGGGGCATGATTGTGTGAGAACTGGGCCAGCCTGAGATTGACACTGATTGTGGAGAGGAAGTCCTCTGCAGAGGACCTTCAGAGTTCAGCGCCGGACCCGAGCCACGTACAGTGAACTACTGTATGAAGCGTGAGTAAAGGCAAACATCCCTCCTTGTGCAGTACCATATGCATCATGAACCAAATAATCTAGTAAAATCAATATTGCGCAAATCAATGCAGGCTTTGAAGGCGGCGTGTGCAGTGGCTACGAGCATCGTTTGCACAGCGAGGCGTGAAAACACACGTTTGCACGTTGACTGAGTGAGACGTCGGGAGCGGAAGGCTCGGTCGCATGCATTAATAGACGCTGCACACTTTGCTCCGGTGGCAAATCTGATTAGCACCTGAGGTGAGGTTTTCACAAATGTGCTCCAATATAGTTTTACATTTTACTTCTAACACATACTGCACCACACATGACAAGAACATGTCACGTTACAAAGGGTTTTAGGCTTCACTCACAATGAAAAGAAAAATTTTCAGGTTCAATTACATTCGAGCTAGTAAATGAGAAATCTTCCAATTAAAAGACTTTGGAAAGAACTGCACAGATGTGGCTTCACTATGACTCTCTCTCTTCTGTCTCGCTTAACAATTTTGGCAACAAATCACAGAAACTCTTGCACAAAAGAACAAGCTTCTATTCTTCTGCACACGTTGCTCTCTTGTCCCAGGAACCACAGCGCAGTGTCATGACACATGGATCAATGGCCCATTAACCAGGCAACATAAAAGGGGAGGACCAACAGCTGACAGAAGATGGAGACATGTTTTCATTCCAACCAGAGACAAACAGTGGACAAACATTACAACATCTGTCAACAACTTACGAGAACAGAACTGAACACAGATCAGTCGTAAAACAATCCCTCCTCTGGAACCGCGTTGTGTTCAGCTGGAAAGTCAAAGCTTTGCTCTCTCCAACTGTAATAGGCCATAATCTAAACTGCAGAAATAATGGCGCACTCACAACGCTGGCTGTTCCTTGCAGATGTAGCGCCACGCTGCAGTGTTAGGATGTCAAAGGAGCCAATTTCACACTTGGACAAAGCGTTATTATGGGAGAGGTCGACGTGACATCTGATACTGATCCCACGGAGAAAAACTCCACTATCATTACCATTGTGACGGACTTTAGTGAAACTGCTCACATTCGCAGTGACCCCTGCTCCTCAACGAGGCTTTTCTCACAGGTGCTGTGTGACAGCAATTACTGCCTATTGTTGTCTTTTGTGTGATTGTCTTGGGCAAAACACAAAACACGTACTGTATCTAACATCCTTCACTTTGATGGCCAGCGTGAAGCCATTGGGCTGAGGTGCTTCCTCTCTTATTTCTTACATTTCTATATTGCCTTGTTTTTTCCTGTTGCCAACCTGTTGTCATACACCAGTTGCCTGCCAAGTCACAGTAGAGCCCCAATGAAACACCAGTTATGCTCCATAACTCAAGATTCTTCTGAACAAACTTCCAGGTAAAACTCTTCACCCTACTTAACCACAGACTGGTGGGAGGTTTGGTGTCTTTCTAATATTTCTAATCTAGTGTACTGTAGGTTTTGCCGTTTGATGCCATCGTTGCATTATGTTTTGTACAATTCCACAATCTATACTTCATCCCCATCAAGCGTCTGTAGAAAACTACACTAATAAAACATGCTGACATTTATTCAGCACACGGTTGCCCACACAGTCACACACAAATAGTGTGTAATAGAGCGTGAGCACCATACATTACATGGAGTAGTGAGTGGTAAGTGAGTAGATATTCCAAAATAGAGATTGACTTAAAGAGTGTTAAAAAGAAAGGTTCAGAATTGGAGAAGGTAAATGCCAGGGACTGAATCACTGCTGAGCTCTGCCAAACTGCAGCGTCTGATGTCACTAAAGGAGAAGCTGGGACTGTGATTGCTTCTGTGCCGTTGAGATTAACTCGAAATCATACATCTATATGCCTGAGGGCTAAATAGTAAATAAAATGCTTTTTACAAGCATTTCAAAGTGTATGTTTTTTTAACCATCCCATAAACCCCTGAAAAAAATACGTTGAGTCTTGAGCTACAGGTTTAGACATTGAACACCACTATGATGATCCTGTTTTCAACCAACTAAACAATGAGGGTCAAATCTATTCAGAGCTACTGTATGGTGCAGATCTGTGCTGGTGAGTCTTTGAGTTCGGCCCCGACAGCCTTCTCCTCTAGTCTGACATCAATTTAAACTGGATTTAATCAGATTCACAACAAAGTAGAGTCTCTTAATGAAGCACAATCCCACAGTGTGCCGCACTGAGCCGTATGAGAGCACAGACATCTGCTCATTTGTAAAGTTTGGGAATATCTTCATTAGCGTCATCCTCTGTGTAGGATAACTTTCCATTCATGCATAGGATCAACAAGCATCTTGTTGTGGGCTTTCTCTCCACCGCTGCACTGAGTAGGTCCTGGTCTACCACAGGAAGTGGAGCCTTCTGACATCCCGCCACTGTAAAACAATAGGGAAGCACTTTCATCCAAACCACAAATACGCCGAGGGAAACACAGATGGATGCTGCATGGAAGCTGTGCTGAGATAAGACCCAAAATATGCTTTGCAGGGGATGCTCGAGTCAACAGTAATCCAGTTTACCGTCTAGCCCATAACAAGGTTGGAGATCTCACTCTCCCTGCATTTGAGTGTTTAAAGCTAAAGCTCGTGGTATTAAAGGAATCGAGAGTGTGAGGAACGCCGTCGGATGTCACCTGCTCTATTACCTGCAGCGACGGGCCAAAAGACAAAGCTGTCAGCTCCAGCAGTTATGAGTGCTCCAGGCAGAGAATATACCGTCATGGACATTTGTGGTGAGTCTGTGGGGACAGTATAAAGCCACATAAGGCAGCCAGCCGAGGCAGTGCTTCACAAGCTGGTAACTGCGTTTAGGACAGGACCCACATCAGCTGTGATGCAAAGCGTGTGCCCTACTATTTTACAAACTAAAGACGATAATGCCTGCCAGCCAGCAGCCAAGCAGAGAAACCTGTGTCCTGTGTGGGTAGAGGACACTTCTCCATGTTTCCAGTGCCTGCTGAATACTAAACTGTACATTCAGAGATCATGATGTGTTCATAAATTCAGAGTGGATTAGGACAGAACCATTGTGATTTTACAACTGTAGTAACCAGCTACTAACTCTATATGTTAATTAAGCATTTCTGTCTTTTCCACAAGTCAACAAACCTAAATACTACAAAGCTCTGCAAACAATTTAGATGAATCTTTGATGTTGTGTCTTTGCGTATTTGTTGTTGCTGCATTTTGTTTTACACAATGTACATCAGTGGCGTCTCCTAATGTGCCATGCAGCACTAGATGCAATGAAAGCACAAGTATCCTTATATCCCAGTCATGCCCAAAGCACTACAGGGGTATCTGTGTTTGTGCTCCTGTTGCATAACCGCCGATTACCCGAGGGCTACAGCAACGTTAACGCAAGTCTTTTTATAGCTCCTACTACTGCTGCTGCTGCTGATGCTCCAGCTTTTCTAACCTCTCCCGTGATCTTGGTGATGATATGACCTGTATTACACATCATATTCCACTTTACTTCCTGTGACCAAGTGACTGACATTGCTGTTCTTATACTAAACTAATGTAGGTGTTTTGCAAGTAAAGGTCTTTTTCAGGTTTTTTCTATTTATTTGACTCTTTAGCAATTACAGATAACTTTTTACTCACTGAACAAATTATTATCCAAATAAAATGTTACTTATACCAGTCAACGGCTGATTGAAGGGCTGGAGCTTACGCTTTTAGAAGTACATCAGTAAAAATACACGGTGAATGGTGGTGTACATGTCCTGAGCATGGCCTGTGATTCTCTCCCACAAATGAAGACCATCTTCTTTGGCTTTAAATAACGCTTTATCCCCTCCCACCACAACCCAGAAAAGCCCAGAGCTGTGACCCTGGCCAGCGAAGTGTATGTGGAGGACAGTGAACAGCACGGTGACGGCGCTGGGCCAGAAAGGTGACGCATATGTGAGTGGCTGTGTGCGTCAGGAGCTGGCTGACAGCACCACGACTCAGCAGTGTCCTGGATGGAAGGAGGTGTTATGATGGAGGAAGTAGGGAGAAACTGAGAATGTGTATGTGTGTGTAAATGAGAGAGAGAGAGGGGTGAAAAGACTCCTACAGTACAGTGCCATGTGATGCTGAGAAAAGCTGTGTCGCAGCACTGAGTGGGTGGGCTTGATTAAAAAAAATAAACATAAAGAGTCTGGAAAAAAGAGAAGCAGCAAAAAGCATCTCCTACCTTCAGTCTGACACACCACTGGGGTTACATCACAGAGTGGAGAATGGAAAGGCACGCAGCAAAAATAACCAAACGGAAATGGAAGTAAGATAGAAGACGTGTGCTTTGGTTGTCTTGAGATTCACGCGAAAAAAAAGGAGAGAGAAGATGGGCAAAGAAATAAGAAGCTGCTTGGGCTCCTGGTCTGCCTCAAGGCGTTCCACTAAATAACAATGACTTTGTTTCTATCAATATTTAATCCCTGACTATCATACACCCAGTGATGTGAAAGGCAGACGTTCCACCGCTACGTAGCCATTCGTATGTGACCAGACCTGAGACAAAAGCTGCAAATGCTAGCATGTCCAGCCACCTTTAGGAGCGTTAGGTAGCAGGATTAGTCATAGTAGTATTCGTATTAGGAAGTGTCATCAGCAGCTTTAATTGCTTGCTATGCTATTTCTTTATTCAGGGTCTCTGTAGGTTTCTAACAAATTAAAGGCTCTTTAAGTCTTACGACCACTTTGAATGCAAATGAAAACTGCTTTATCCTCACGAAACATCACAATGTCACCTTAAAGCCTCTTTCGCATCGTTCTGCTTGTTCCACAGTCTCTGTCTGCAGCACAAAGACGGCATTACCTGAAGTTCTCTTTGACCTCGGATTGTCTACGCTGAGAATTTGGGCGTGTGCAGATTCCTGCTCAGGCTGCAGATGCCTCGTCTCTGCTCTGACAAAGAGGATGTTAAAGGTTAAAAAGGATGAATTCCCACAGAGACGCTGAGGGGAAGAGCTCCTGCTGCAGACAGTGCTCGTTCATTACGGTGGGAGATATTTACTGCCTTTCAAATTACTGCCTCAGTGAATGACAGTCGGAGCTATTAGCATATAGCAGCTTAGAGAGGGATACTGCTAAATTTGATCCTTATTCCTGTTGCTTGAGGCTGCTCTGTACTGTGGGGATTTGTAAGCCTCATAACAAAACCAGAAATGTGGAGGGAGAAGTTTGTACAGTACCACTCCCTAATCTCGCTTTTGCCGGCTCTGCTGAGAATAAATTAATTCTTAGAAGATCTAAGTATCATACTCAAGGTTTTAGGGAATATTTATGTCAAAATCAATGATTCCAAGCCATAAAATACTGAAATTCCCATCTGTCACTTTCTATGAAATGCCACCAGCAACAATTCATTTTCCGTCTTACCTGTATCTTCTACAAAGAAAAAGCAAATTTAATGTCTTGACTGAAAACCAACTGCTAAAGCTCTCATGAAAATGAGGTGTCGTTCAATTATACGCTGTGTTAAAACGTGGTGTCAACTCAACTTGCGTTAACTGCACAAAGCCATTTAAGTAACGATATACACACAAACGAACCACAAGGGCAGCACAGAATTCAGCACAACAGCTGTGGATTAGTATATGATGCTGCATTTAAAGTCTAAATCCTCTCTGGCAGGTTCACCCAGGAGTTAATTTAACTTTCCGTGGTCTGTCTGCAAGCTGTGTGACTAATGTAAATCATCTTGTTGAGTGGCTATTTGGTAATATTCGTTTTTGAAGAGCAATAACTCTGGGATGAGTCATGTTTTGATAGAATTGCACCTAATTGAGGGGTACAAAGCAGCCGCTACATAAAGACCTCTACAGAAAAAATGTCTGAGAAGAACAACAACACAAACATATCACCACAGCTACTGCAAATCCTCTAACTATTCACCACTTATACAATGATTGAATGGAAGCCATCCTTTTGTTTGGGCCCAGCCACAGAGAGCAACTCTCCTTGGAACACCAGCAAAATGCCAAACAGACAAAAAAGCTAAAAGAGCTCCGTGTCTCCAAAACAGCCATGGACACAAAAACAGAGCCCTGAAAAGGGTTTGATGTCAGAGAGCGAGAGGCAGCAGCAGACGGGTGAAGTGTCATTTTGTTCCTCTCCCCCAATCGAAGCGCAAAGCTTTTACACTGAAAAGGAGGTAGAGTAACAAGGACCAGAAAGAGGCAGCGGACGACTGTGGTCATAGTAACAGATGAAGCACGGAGGACGAGAGAGGTGAAACAGAAATACGACCGAGTCCGTCCTTGCTGCTTCCTGCGCCTCCTTCGCTGGACCCTGTTATTCTTATCCCTCGCTCGCCCACAGCACTGCCATAATTCACTCTGTTTTCAGTGTCACTCTGACGACAAGACAGCGGGAGAAAAAGATTTACATACGCACAGACTATTCACATGCCGTCTCAATTGCAACTACGACGGGGCCAACAACTGCAAACAAGAAGGTCTGAATAATGGAACAGACATTAAATATAAAATAGACTAGGGGCCTGTAGAGCTAGAAGACACCAACACTTGAGCAGAAAGTAGGCTAGAGTACGTGGCTGGATGTTGTTAATCATTAACATGACAGCTACACCCGATAAAACAGTAGCTGTGGACTATATCTAGCTGCCTTTACTGTAAGTGTGAGCATGTGCTACCCTGGACTCAGCTCTGTGGCTCAGATGGAGATATTCTCTTCCAGAGCTGAAACAATCGTAGAACAAGGAAATAAAAGTCAAGTTATTAGGGTAAATATTTTATTTAGTACGAGAATAACTTGGCTGAGCGATGCATGGAAGCAATATTGTTCCAAACCCCCAGATTTGGGTCACTCTAAGTGTTTGTGAGGGATATTGTTCTTGGCAGATCCACTGTGCTGCTCTAACATCAATCTTTCATGTGTTGCTTTCCATACTTAATATTGTTTGGGTGAAGCTGTCACTGTATGGCACTAACCTAACAGGCAGGATTATATGGACTAAAAGGGCCCAATACTTTTTGTTAACCATTTCTTCAATACTTATTAAATATAAGTATTAGTATAAGTATAATATAATATTTAGCACCTTCATTAGCTAAAGTAACAGCCAGCACAAATAGGATGCACCTGTAATACGAGCAGAAACACTATGTCTATGTGTCACACTGAATGGATTCATCCTGGCCTGAGTGTCAGCAGGCGTGATGGCCATTGAGTGTGGTAAACATGGCTGTCTGCTACGGAGGACGGTGCAGCAGGCAGAACAGTGCAGACTTCAGGTCTGAATCCAGAGATGACACCGTGACTGTCAGCAGGCACACGCAGCTGCCAGGGCTCCGTCTGTGTCTGCAGCCCCTGTGAATCGATCCCGGGTCGCCATTCCCCTATAAGTGCCGTGTTCTGCTTCTTTTATGGTGCGGTGAAAAGCGGCACAATATCCCTCACTATGCACAGCTAGCAAGGGCACTTCCTGCTATTCAAAGCCGCACAGCGCTTAGCAGCCATAATGAGCCCCATCCACATCAAGAGGCACAATGAAAGACGGGTTTCCGACTGCAAAAACAACAGGATGCCGCTGCAGAAGGAGGCTGAGGAGTCCAGCATGGCATAAAAAAATTTAAATAGGCCACTAACACATTTGTTCACGTCTGCCATGACTAAATGCAGGCTGCATTCCAGCAGGTTGCTTTGTGTACAGATCTATATGTGTTTATTTATATGCAAGGAATAAAACAGGACAGATGCAAATGAGCATCACCTGTAATAATGGGAGATAGATGGCTATTAAAGTGGTGCAAAACACAAGAGGAAGAGGGAGAAAGATGTAAAAAGCAGTAATGAAAATGTTAGTGTGTATGGATTGATGAAAACGGGAAGGGAGGGGGAGCAGGAGCTGACAAAGATGAAGAGGAAAATGACTTTAAGGTGGGAGCACCTGAAAGGAGCACGGTGGACAAGTTTGATTACGAGATGATGTGGATAAATGGAGACAGAGGGACTGGAGGAACAAGGAGGGCGACGCGAGGAAGAGAGGGGACGAAGTGGTGAAGACTCATTAGCCTACGCAGGGCCGGTGCATTAAGCTTTCCCTGCTCGGCCGTTTTATCTCGCTCTCGCGTCTCTATCTCTCTCTCCTTTTGTTCTCCAGAAATATCCGAGTGGGTGGTGAGAGAGTAACAGAGTATGCGAGATAGAAGAACGGAGTTACAGTAAGTGAAGAGATGACAGAATGAGGGGGAGCGAGAGGGATCAAGTGACGGAGGAAATGTTTATGTGCAACAGCAACAGGCCACCTGATCGCTTCTCACCTCAGTAATAAGGAGCCTCACACAGGCAATTCACAAACATCAGAGGTGGATGATGAAATAGAGAAAAACGCCTCTGCTAATGTCACAGCTACATATTAGTGAGATATTACAAGCATTAAGCTCCAGGAAAACATCCCACAGTAAAGGCCTCACGGTAAATGAGTGACAGCACTGTTGAAACGGTTTTAAAAAGCCAAACAGAAAACAATTCTCGTTAGACAAAATCCATTATGTGGCAGCTTAACCACCTAAATGCTCCATTTTGGTTATGAAACAACTCTGACATTGGGTGGATTTCTGTATACGTGATACTGAATAAACTTCATGTGGCTTTAATAAACTGTACGTGACATTCTACAAGACTAAACTATTCATAAATACAAAAACAATATTCAACAGGTCACAACAGAGAGGTGGCAGAATTTCTGAGCAAATCAATCAGCGCCAGCAAGCAGAGAAACTTGTGTTATTAATAAACCTGAGGACACAAATAGCGACAGATACTACATGAAGAACACAGTGAATCACCCTTAAGATGCACTTGATCTTTCATTTCTGTTTTCACACAGTTTTCTCTTCTAATGGCCATCTGTCAAACTCTGTGGCCACTCCAGCGCTCTCCCTCCAGATTTATTTTCAGTAGCCATCCACAGTAGACACACACACACACACACACACACACACACACACACACACACACACACACACACACACACACACACACACACACACACACACACACACACACACACACACAGGGTTGATGGTTAAGGTGTGGCACGACGCCTCCAGGAGACAAATTGCTTTCAGAGCCTACTACCTGGGTCAAGGTGATACCTGAGTGCAGTAGCCACAACAAATCATTGGGCAAGATGGTTCTGACACATGCTGCTGACACCGGTGCAACAAACAGACACTCAAAGCTGCCCTTAAATCACACGCTTGAATCTGTCACCTTCCAGTACACGTTCACTCACACTTGTTCCCTGGAACTAACAAAAGCCTGACAAACAATTAACAGCTGAAGGCTTTTCCACCACCACTCCCCAAATTCACAGCTGTATTCAGATGGTGGCTCCACCAACCACCATGCGCTCCCTCCACCCATCCATCCGTCCTCCCCTCCGATCCGCCCGGCTCACCTTTGTCAGTCGAGCGCCTCGTCTGCCCAGGCAGTAAAAATCCTGCACCATATTAGGAGAGATCCACAACAAAAGGAGATGTTACAGGCACAGAGAGGGGGAGCAAGTAAACGGGAGGAGAAAGGGCAGAGGATGAGAGACAGAGGAGGGGAACAGAGGGGAACAGTGGGAGAGAGAGAGAGAGAGGCGACGAACGGCCCAGACAGGCAAAGAGCTCTCCACGATGTGAGCAGCGAGGGAGGGCGAGCGCCAGGTGTCAGTATGCAGAGCCTCAGCGCCGCGCATGCACACACACATCCACAGGCTCGACGCGCAGGCACACGGCAGCTCGCTCGCGCTCTCATTCGCTTCCTCCCCGTGCTCGCTGGCAGCAATGACTCCTCTCCCTCCTCTTTCAGGGGGCGAACTCCTTAACTCTTTCAAAGCCAGTAATCTCCACTCATCATTACTTTATTAGCAGCATCTTGTCTGTGGGTGATTAGTAACATTTAATTTGTATTTATTATATACACCGTGCTGTAGCCACATTGGTCAAGCACAAGCAGCCGCTCATACACCGTACAGTAGTAGTAGTAAATGTGTAAGAATGACATCGAATGACAATCAAAATGAGACGGACGTAATCTAGAAATCTACAAATGGGCAAAACACAGTCTTATGGCTCATAAGTGTGACAGTACATGTGATACTGAACAAGCTCAAGTTTTACAAACACATCGTTTCATCAGTATCAAAGAATAATAGTGAAGTATTAGCAGGGAAATAAAGGGAGGCAGGTGTGTGCCACCACCTCTTCATATTCACTACATCCGGTTTCACATTCCGTCAGTGCTTTAGTCTCTTTGAGTTGCACAAAGGCGTGTGCTTTAAGCCTTTATGCCCCTCTGCACAGTATAGATGTGCTACAGCGATATAGGCGACACTTTCAAAGATCCAATATCACAGAGCGATAATACACCAGGGCGCTCCACGACCCTCGCAGGATTCCAGCCGACAACATGCTTCTGTGAAAAATCATAAAACTGTCGCGAGGCTTGGGACGCAAAGAGCGAAACGCTACACACCTGCAAAATCTCAATCAGTGTTCGCGTCACCGTGTCTGCTGTGCAGCAAACACACAAGGGAAGAATTAGGGCTGGTGAAGCTGTAGCAGATTAAACTTATCTTGTTTAATTCATGCAAAAAACATTCTAACGGCGGTAAAGTCTTTTACTTTTTAGCAAATAGTACCAGTTATTCTCAGGAACTTTGGAAAAGACCTGCAGAACTTAACCAAATATATCAAGTGTTCGCACAGCTTATTATCTCCACAGAGAAGAAAACATTTCAGCCCCATTTGCTCATGTGTTAACAGGGCAGAGCTTATTGATAGCTTGAATAAGTCCTGCTGAAAGTTAGGCCATGCGACAAAGAGAGACCACAGCACATGCATTCTGAGTACCGATAATGTTTTCTTACTGCTTAAGACAGTAAAACCATGTTATTAGTCTGACAAAGCCAGTAATCTGAGCTACAGGAACAGTAAAATATTAATAAACTGTCAAAACTAAATGTGAAAATAGCTCCAGATGAACTCCTAGGGCCTGCGATAACAAATTATAAATGACAAACACTGATTTACATCACGTCCTGTGACGCTCAACTCCCAAAGGTTGTGTTTCCACTCTAATAAAAACACTTTTCAAAGAAATATACAGAAATAAGTTCAGCTATGACTCAAACGCAGTAAGCGATCACATTTTAGGCCCATCACTGTCCGTGACCACAGATTCTGCCAGCTCGGTTGCCACCTAAGAAAGGACACCATATCTGGGTCACAGTAACACCAACTGCTAAATATCAGCCACACTTCGGCTGTGGACACAGATCTAGCAATAAAACGCAACACAGGCTGAGAGCAGAACAGATCACACACAAACTTAATGACAGGAAATGGAAAAGAGGGCAAGGCCAAAGAGGGAGAGCAGGAAAGTGAGTAGTGCTGTAGGTAAGAAGATGGTCTGAATGAGACAGCGTGAGCAGGAACCAGTTCCCACTATTGACGTTGTGATCAGCGTGGAGAGGTTAGACCCACGCCTGCTGCTGCCCACTCCCTACTATAACTGGAAGGCATGGGTGCCTTTACAAAAGAGCTGCGCCATAAAGACACAGCAACCACTCCGGTGTTGGTCTCTGTTTAAATGTCAGAACACTGCGAGGAGTTTCTTGGGCTTTTCAAACATCCTGCTGAGGACACTCTAACACACATAGTGCTGATTTGAGACACGCACTGAGCCTTTCATGTGGATTTATCATGCAATCGAAGCAGAAGTGCCAATCGTAGACCGGTGGCTCAACGAACTCAGACATGATTCACGCCATCTTTCACACATCCACATGTATTATAGCTAAAAGCCATTAGAGGATGTGCTTCAGCAGCCGATGCGCAGCTGAGTACCATTGGCCGCAGTGAGTACCAGCTAATATGGCAAAGAATCTACTTGACAGTATTGTGTTTTTTTTATTCAGCAGCAGTCTTTAAAGAAGTACATGTAATGTCTACAGACAGCTGACATATAAGGGGAACAACCTAAAGGAATAAAGTAGAGGTGCATTACAATTTTGAAGCTTTGTAAAGCTTTGCTTTCTAAATTCTTTGCCCATTTTCTAACAACAACATCAACAACAACACGTGTCGTCTCTCAGCTCTTCTAGTTCACCTCATGTTTCTGGGTCACATACAGTACCAGCCTCCTGTTGTTGTACCAGTGATAGTGGTCATGCTGTTGTTGGTCGCCACCTTGCAAACCTGAAACCAGTCAGCTTACTCTAAGGAGCATTCAAAGAATACCCAGCTGCTGCTCACTAGACAGAGTGGGTTCATGTGACGGTTTGTTCACGTCATTCCTGGAAGGAACTGGACAGGAAACAACTTTGTGCCAGCAGGTGGCAGTAGTCTGTTTTCAACACTTAAAAGGGGAAAGTAGAAGAAAACTATCCAAAAGCGACCATCAGCTTCACCATTTACTAAAAAATAAAAGCAGCTTTAATGTCAAGTTGCTCTTTAATATCATACCATTGACTCCCACAATGTCATTCAACCACAACCATGACTCTCCGATAAGGATGGTGAAGAGGATTCAGCCTGTCACATTGTTGAGCCTGAAGGATTCAAAGGAGGTCATTCAGTGGAGGCACATGTGTGGATGTGACAAGGGCGGTATGTGAATCAAGTGGCGCCAGTGAACCATAATGACGGCCGTGAGTGCCTCCCACACTTCATGAGACAGGAGAGTAGCACTGCTGACACTGGGCACATCGTTTCTCAGCCTCCAGCTAAATTGTCTTTGACCTACAGCTCAATTTCGTTTTGCTGCAGCTTTGTTACTATAGCAACAAAGCCACAGGTGCCTGGAGATGAGACCAGTGGCCTCATTGCAGTGTCGCGCGCCCGGTCAACGCTTGTTATATTGTCTCTGACCCTACGCGAAGAGCAACCTATGTTCATGAGGCCACGGGCAAAGAAGCAAAAAGGTCGACTTCATGTCACCACTCATGAAACCTTTACAGACCAAACCCCACGCTGAGGTTTCTGACAGTTGTGTAAATGCTTCATCCCTGAAGCTTTAGTGAGGAAAAACAACAAACTCATGCATACATCTACATAAGAAAGCATCTGACAGGAAGGACACTTATCTGGCGTTGCACAGTCGCTTAGTCACTACTGCACCTCAGAAGTAAATGTCAACGGCTGAAGGGAAGAAACGCTGAATGACACACTGCAGCGAAGCTCGAGGAGGTTGTAGACATCAGGCAGTTGCCCTTAGTAACCAAAGGTCAAAGCTCGTCTCGACAGCTGTGCTCCGTATTGATTCATGGATTCACCGTCTGCTCTGCTGGCTACAGTCTGTTTACACAGCTTCTTAATGCTCGCATTTAAAGGAAATTAAGGCATAGAGTGGTCACTGAAGCTCAGTGTGACATAAAAAGAAGTTTAAACAGGAATCTATTCAGAATCTATTCTAATTTCTATATAACTGAGGGTCTCATGTCACTAAGTCTTTATTTTCCAGGGCTGTGTGGTGTCTACATGACAACAGGACCAGGTCGCTCCATTCATGTTTTCTCCTGAGTTCATTAATACAGGAAGGAAGAGCACTTCCTGTGGAGCAGTAGCTTCCAATCTGTCGCTCCGTGGAGTTTAGCCAGAATCAGCTCATGGTCAGCTCCTGCTCCTGCTCCTCCTGTGGAATCCTGCACCCGTCTCATAACATTCTACTGTGTGGAATTATTCATCCCTTTGCAGCTGCTAATGTTCATACTCATACTGTGCATACTCCATAACTTGCTTTGCATGTGAGGAGCAATATATATGTAAATGTGCAACATCTGCACATACATTTTTATGCATTGCATTTATTTAGAATTTAAAGTACACACTATGCAACAGATAATATAAGTATACAAGCAAATAGAAGAATCAACATACTGTAAAAATGGGGGCAAAACTGGTTCATTAACTAGATCTGTATTTTACATATTTTTGTATTTTACATTAGATTGATTTTTCATATTTAAGCCCAGTCGTGCTAAAAGATGGTTTTCCATAAAGGATTCTGCCAGAAGAAAAGGGAACATAGGATTGTGCATCGCATCACAGAATTACAGGATGAGCATATTTTAACTTTACACATCCTCCTCTGCAGGATGTTAAAATCGACTGGCACGTCAGTCCATCCGGTGGCTTTGCTAGAATTGCCCAGTAGAAGTGGGCCCCTTCAGTTTAAGATTGACAAATAATTGCGTTTACACTGCATTAAGCAGGGCTGTTGTGTCCCTCCTCTAGCCTTGGAGCTCAAAGTATGTTTGCTGATCTGATGATCTCTAATTAGATTTCTCCACCACTGTGGAAAATGAGCCATCAATTAGAGCGCTGTGATTAGAGGGACCGATTTGATTCCTGTCAAGCACCTGCCGCCTTCAGACCTGTCAAGTACTGTAACTGGAATGTTCGACGTCTGACTCGAGGGAGGAGCGCGGCTGCTCCTTCATTGCACGATGAAGTAGAGAGGCTGTGTTTTATACTTTTTTTAACCATTAGCATGGTCTTTTATGATTACATTTAATGGTGTATGACGTTTCAGCAGTTTAATTAGGCCTTTCTTAGTGAATGAACCGTTAATAGAACTAGACCAGAATGAAAAGCTTAAGCTCTGTAATCTATAAATAGATACTATCTCAGCATACAGTCTGAACCACTACAGTACAAAGATATCATCAATGCAAAACATGGGTAGTGGTAGTAGTACTAGTAGTAAGTATAATATGATGTGAACAAAATAATCTGATCCACAGGTCTGACACGGAGTTAAAATGTGACTTCAGTGTCTATTTAGTCTCTTATATCAGGAATCCCATTTTGAGGTTTCTAATAAAATCTAACTTTTATTAATCCAGATTGAGTCCAACTGTTGGCATGCGTCTGATCAACTGCCACGCTCAGGCCCATCTCCCTCAGTGCTTATTAGTCATGCAATGACTCCCTGTCCAGGCACCACAACCCTTCAACCCCCTCTCACATTTTCTAATCAGCCAGTGCCATAAACTGTAATTGCAATGTCAGGCTGTTGACTTTGTTCTAAAACTCCAACTCCATCGCCTCCCGAGGAGAACAAGAAACGTTACAGAAATATAACAAGAGCACTGAAAGTCTGAGGCAAGTATAACACCCAGGATGGCGAGGGAACATGAGAAGAATGACAGCAAGTTACAGACTGACTCAGCTATTAATGACGGTGTGAGGAGAAAACCCAGCGTGGTTCAGCTCAGGCTCTTTCCTCACCGTGACACAGTACATGGCTGTGCATTGACACATTTCAAGCAGCTTATCAGTTATTGAATTTTAAAAAAACGCCATTCACCATCTTATTAACTGGGGTCTCAACAGTTTTCTGCAGTGCAAATCAAGGGAGCACTAGCTCGTCTGCTGTCTACAGATTAGCAGCTCTATTCCTCTTTTTGAAGACAGAGGGGGACTCATCTTATCTCACAACCGAACTATACACCAATTTCAGCAGCATGTCCATTTATACAGGGAGCAGTTTACAATGGCAACGCCTCACTGTCTTCATCTCACAGTGGCAGAAGAGGGATGTGGCTTTCTAGCGCTCCCTGCCTGTCAGGAGCCGATAAGTGTGGGTTGTTAAAACCAGTCCTTAGGATGTCCTTGAAAAGAACAGAGGAGCTAAGAAGAAATCCTGTTGTTGTTGTGAAAATAAGGGTTGCTACTCCACAGATATACTGTATGCTAATAGGAACAAATTATGTCTTTAAATGCAGGTTTAATGTTGCGGCAGAGCCAGGGTGTAGCTTATGAACATGTCCTATGAACTGTAAAGAAGAACAACAGGATGCAGATGTTGCAGTGCAGGAGACAGATTGTAAGAGCAGCACTCATCTGCTGGGAGGAGTGGGTTCCCTGCGAAGCAACAACAGATATCAAAACACTGGAGGGTCCTCCAGTCATGCGCTTCACACACAAACACGGAGACAGAAAGGATGTAGGTTTTGTTAGTGGCAAGTTCACTGCGGCCTTGAAGCCAGGACGAAGTGAATGAGCCTGGTACAGTATCAGTATGTTAAAACTCAGTATCGATATGTCACAGCAAAAGCCTCCAAAAAACCATAGCGAAAGACTGATTTTCCATACGCACATCCACTGAGGTGTTGAAGTTGAGGGAGAAGGTAGTGACATCAAATATTCTGGGATATTTCAGGCTTTATAAAATTAATTCATCTGTGCAAATCAAGTGGGTGGCTGGATGAAAGCCCTTTGAAGGCAGATTTTCACACCATAATAAAGACTATATCCTAGGGAGACAGTTAAGAGAGTGGGTTTTGTTACATTGCCCTGGCAATAACCCTAAAACTTATTAGGTTCCAATAAGAGACACCGTGCTGTTATAAAACGAACAGCCAAGCTCAACCCGACTGCTGCTTTTGGATCAGATCATCTAGAACATCAAAGGCCCGGTTCTTCCTTGGAGCTTTACAGTATGACGCCTGAGAGACAGTTATGTATGTGTAAGAACAGAAGGTTTCATGTAGTTTCACCAGGGACCTTGAAGCAACAACTAAACAACTAACGCTTCAGCTACGGAAAAAAGACTATGGGAACATTCATCTGTAAAGTGCAGCTGAATGTCATTATTTTCATACATTTTGCTAAAATTGTCTCTTTACAAGCTGATGAGTTTCCAAGGAACAACTGTCTGTTGTGTCCACTGTTTCATCTCCATGACAGACTAAGAGGCACTGTTCTAACACATGAAGACGAAGACTGGTGAAAAGTCTAAAAAAAGACTGCCTTGATAACAGCGTTTGTCTCTCTGAAGCTGTGCCTCTGCATGCGTAATGTACCTTTACATACTGTAAATGCGAGTCAGCCGCAGGCCTGACGTCTGGAAGTTGACTCATGGCATCTGGACTCCTTTCTTGCTAGATCAAAACATTTTAACTTTTGCAGTCTTTGACATTTCCCCGAACTTGAAGACGTGGCTCAGCAGTGGTGAGCTTTTACTCTGAAACAGCTGCAGGATATGTTGAGCTCGGTCGGCCACTGAATGCTGAAGCTCCGATGACACAACACAGACAAGTAATCATTAAAAATTGGGTTTCCTTCTGTTACAAGAAGGAAGAAAATGAAACTAACTTCTATTGAAGGCTGCATCAAGCAAATGCTACTAAACTACTGAATATGTCGAAAGAATTTGGTTGAGGAGTGAAATGTCACGTTACGCAGGGCTAAAAATACGCTGCCGTGAATGTATAATCACACTCAAACCTTTATAGTTCTGGATGAAATAACAAGGTCAAAGCATGTTTTCAGCACCGGTGGAGCACCAGTGTTAAGTTCTCTCAACAGGAGGTAAAGCAATTCAAGCAGCAGAACTGATTAGTGTGTCTGGATCTATTTTAAGCAGGAAACAGGTCTGAAAGGGTGTTGGGCACACACGGTTCACTCTTTACGATCCAAAGAGGCATTTCATCTTCTGAGCTGCGTGTTCCCGCTTCCTAAAATACGAGCGGACACCTTCTGCACGCTGACGGGCAGATGCGTCATTGTGTGCGCCTGGCATCTGAAGACACACTCACCACTGCTGCGACTCTTGCGGTTGGCCTTCCCCCCCGTCAGCAGCATCTTCAAGCTGTTCCTAAACATGACCGCAGCAGATGTCCAGGACTAGACTAGAAAAATCTGTCAGAGAAAAAGAGGACAATACATATTAATGTCTTGCAGCATGACTAGTATGTCTAATACTGTAGCTTCAGAATCACATAGAGTAGAAGCCTACAATCTCCAGCCACATCAACCAAACCCCAGGTGGTTGGACAGCGGTTTACACAGAAATATACACTGCACAGTATCATTATGACTTTCGACAGAGCTGGCAGATAAGTCCTAAAACCATAAGACTTTTAATTTCTAGTCTGCAGCTTGCTCTAACACACTAATCCCCTCTTCCTCTGCATCGTCCCAACCCCCCATCCTTCCAGTACAGCCACACATCTCTGCTGTGAGTCCTGCTAGTAAAAAGCATGACAGCAGATGTTCTCCATTAGGTGGGAGTGACTCAGCAAAGCCCCACAGACAGGCCCCAGCTGAGATGTCGACTTTGACCCTAAACAATTTGAGGGAGAAAAAAACAAGGCAAAAAACAAGAAGCACATGAAAACGCCCTGGAAGCCCCCTCCCCCAATCCCCCACCATGCCAAACAATATTTTTAATAATCCCTCCTGACTTTGAGAAGGGAGACTAAAAGGCACAATCACAGTAGTAAGAACACAAGACAATGTGTGGTATTATGGTCTGGAGGCTGGAAACTGAACTATGCATAACATATATGAGGTAATTGATTCTGTATTTTAGAGAGTTAAGATATATTATAGGATTGAAACCTAAATGAATCAATGGTGACAACAAGTTTCATTTTTAAATGAATAAATTCATTCTGTCTGTTTGGCTTTTGTAAAGAAAAGCTGTCTCCAATAGAGTCTAAACGAGATTGAACACCGAGAGGCGTCCTGGCAGCTGCCAATTCTGAGATCAGTTCAAGAGCAAAAGGGAAAAAGACCAAATAACCGAAACGCAAGTCAATTCAAAGAACAACAAATATACCAGGGGAAAACTGAAGGGAGCTACTGCTGCTGCTACATTGAGACCAGAGCCAGCCTCATATCACTTCACAGGCTTTCTGCAGATGGCTCCAGCTGTTTGTTGTCTGTTTTGAAAGAATGTACAAGGTGAAAAACGTCCCATCGGTGATTCAATCAAAGCGAGTGGGTATTGTTTTTGCAGAATCATAATTCAAAGAACAGGTTATTGTGGCCCAAAACTAAATTCATGCAGTGACTGCCATCACATATATGGTTCCACCCAGACCACCATCATGTGCCGTCTGTCACTCCTCCAGGTTTACTGAGATTAAATAAAACATCACAGAAATATCTAAGCGAAGAGAAGAAAACATTCTGACACACCAGATTATTTGTCAGGAAAAATCCCTGATGTTGCGTTGATTGTTTCTCCAATATGACATACTGTACAAAATAAAAATAACATTCCTTTCATTCGCCTCATATTTGTCATCCAGCCCCTACCTACCACAACACAAAGTCTAATGAATGCTTCTCCACTGCATTACTTGACTGCTTGAATTCAACTGTCGCTAGCTGCACAGAAAATGATTTTGCTTCTTGCTTCTGTCCCTGAACGCCTCACACCCTAGATCCACTCTGTCAGGAGGAGGAGCTAAAGGCAAGCTCATGCTGAAGCTAAAGGCTTTGTTCTATTTAATATGATCACGATACCACACAGTAAAATTACTTCAATTAAATATCAAGTTCTATGTCCGTTCTGCTTAATTCAGTCACGTATTTCCAATAAATAGCTTTACTGCTAATGACGGGTCAGCAGGACCCGTAATTACTGGGTGTGAGTGACAGTCAGAGTGCTTTCCGATGGCTGTTATGATTATATGCACATTATAATAACGCAGTTATCCATTTCACTTTACAGTCGATTACAGTACCAGAAAATGTCCTTCACCTGCAAAAAGGATCCTCAACATGAAGGTTATGGTGTTTTTAGCACTTAATGTTTGAACGCAGGCTCATTTGTCAGATTGGTTTGTATCACTGGGATTAATAATCCCACTGCTCATAAAAAGCCACTCTGACAGAGAGGGATCGCTGACAATAAAAATGAACATTTTGACCTCATTTGCTAAGCAGTGCAGTGTCGCACAGCCATTATCACGCATCCATCTAAATAACAAATGAGCCCTGACGTCAATGATCACGTCTTCTATGGAAGGCTGACTTATTTCTCTGCAGTATGTGCCGCGGACCCTCGTATGACTATTCTGTGTAGTCTGTCTAGTACTACCCTTAAAATAAAAAATACCTGGTGCTTGTTTGGGTATTATTATATTATGATTTTTGTCATCAACCGTTATTTTACCTTCAAGTTGGATGACTTTGACCTGGAAGCTCAATAAATCAATTAATCAATCAATCAATAATAACAACAACACATCAAATAAAACAACATTCTACAATATTCTGCGTGCTTCTATTCCACAAAGATGAAACACTGAGCTACTGGAAATCATTGGATTCGTACATGTAGCACTGATGGCGTAAAAGTCAACTTGGTTCCTTCATTGCTGCAGCTCATAGAATACAAACAATACAACACCACCACAACCACCTGCCACAGGCCGAGGTCGAGCACTTGTCCTTCACAGGTTATCAACAACCCAGGCCTCACCTGTTAGAGTCTGCACACACAGATAAAGCCTCTGTGCCTCTTATAAATATTCGATTTGCAGTTGATTTATTCAGTCTAGAACTAGAACATACTTTTTTGCCGCTGTCCTTAACGTCAGGGAGCTTAACAGCGTTTTCTCCGGCTGTGGACTTGAACAAATGCTGCTATTTCAAAAATCTAACTAATATATACAAATGTAGTGGGCATTTTACTGGGTAGAGTCTATTTCCCTCCAATACAACAACTCCATGAGTTCTTCGTTTACCAGGTTATGAGGTTACACTGGTACAGCATGTAGGAATATTACTTAATGGTTTGTTTTCACACAGTGAAGGGCAAATGTACTGGTACACTCTAGTAATATTTTATTAATTAGTCCATTTTTATTAAAGGGCTTTTCTGCCCACTTTAGTTTCTAGAATTAAATTTTGCAGTTCCGACCCCACTTAAGGAATTAACTATGGTTTTTTCACTCAGCTCTTGCATTTTTGTAGAGGATAACGCTCTATAGCATGAATCACCAGTCTGGTAATGAGAGATGAATTTGTCATGCAGACGGTTTTTCCTCTGTTTTAAATCCACTCACTGGCACAAACCATTGGCTTTTGCATGACAAGGTGTCGACAGTGATAGGACAGTGTAAGGTGGATGGGTCAGATCTATTGGCATTCCTGTTCATCTCCAGAGATGCAGTCAAGGCCACGGTCTCATCTTCGCAAGTGTACGTCCAACTCGCCCCAAAGTCACCTCAGCATGAAATATAAGCAGAGAGCAGCTTATTATGCCTGCTGTGGTTGGCCCCAACAGGCCATGAGGCATTCTGTGATTATCATATTCAAAAGCCGTGACTCAATATGAGCGTACCGGCGCTGAGCAAACCAGGGATAAAGTAAAGAGGACTTCACAGTGAAGCCCAATAAATGTGTTTCCATATGGATAGCGGTGAGCTAACCATGCAAGGCTACTGCCGTTTACTAACTGCCGGAGCAGAAAATAGTGAGAGATATCGGTGTCTGATTCAAGGGGAGGCAATCAGTGTTTGAAATCCTGAGAGGACAGGATACTGAGTAGGCATGTAAGCACACACACACAGACACACAAGGACTTGCACGTCGCCAGAGACAGGCACACCAATGTGTACCCATATACAGCTGAAGCAAGGCTTCATCCAACACACACACACACACACACACACACACACACACACACACACACACACACACACACACACACACACACACACACACACACACACACACACACACACACACACACACACACACACACCTCTCATTCCCACTCTTTCTGACCCTGTGTACCAGCCTTTGTAAAATGATGCCAAGAAGCAGCATGCTCTCGAAGATATTGTGCGTAAGCGGATGCAGCCCATCTCAGGCTCTTCCACCGTTCAGGCATAATGCTCCTCCAGCGTGTTAAAAAGCACTTAAAGGCACATTCGCCAGCTCTGCACGATGAGCCACTTTCATGTGCTCTGGTCACCCGAGGCAGCACACTTGTTTGTTCTGATGAAAAATAAAATGCAGACACAGCTTGGCTCATTTGTAAGGACATCTCACAGAGGTTGAATTAACACTAGTCCAAAATAGAGCTTCACAGCTACATGAAAAGCTTCAAACTAAATATTACATACAAGTACAGTATGAGTACTTAGCTTAGCTGCGTTAGCCTTGCTTAAAGGATTGATTTATAGTGTATAATGTTATGAAATTAGACCTAAGAATATGAGAGGATTACAGCTCTGATCTTTTTCTACTGCAGTCCTGCTGTTGGATTAATTACATTTCTAATCACCAAGCTTCACCTAAATGTTGAAACACAAAAGAAATCCAGATAGCAGCAGGTGCAGACACCACCATCTGAGACTCTGCCTGTCCCTCCATTAATTTCAAAGCTTATTTACAATCAATAAAATATCCCTTAATGGGGGCAGCGATGACAAAGGCCAGTGTTGTAGGCCATTCAAACGGATTTATCTCATGTTACCCGTGGCCTCCAAATTGAAACTCATCTTAGAGGAAACCACACAGACACAATCATAGAATTAGAGAAGACACATGTTTCCCCAGGGAGCGCTCTTACTGTGATTACCTATAACAGAAGGCAGAGCAGCAGCAGAGCAGGGGGAGGATTCAAATTGAGTATAAAGGAAATGACTTTTTTTTTTATAGTTTTTTTTATTCTTACATTTGATGGGCATCTCTTGTTCCACAGATGAGATTAAATCTTTCAGAGAGGTGAATGACTAAGGAAATTTCAGGATAAAAATCAAAGTTATCCTAAAAGATAGAAGCGGCATCTGTCCTAAAATGGGCAATTACAACGCACTCGTGAAAGAAATACAGCTCAATTTTTGCTGTCGCAAGAGTGAAAGTCCCAGAGAAGCCAAAGTACAATGAAGCAGCAACAAATCTGAGAATGACAAATGGACTTTGCCCTGAGGGACACACGTTTCTCTGAGCAATTACAGGAGAATCTGGCAGGCTGACTGGGAAACATGAATGTCAGACCTTAATCAAATAAGAACAGTGGCAGAGAAAGCATCTCTTCAGAATATTTATCTTGAAACAGCAATATAATTGAAGCTGAGTCATCCATAGCCCATTGATTTCCTCCAGTGATTTCTATACACAATGTCTTGCTTTTAGGCTTCAGGGAAAAGAATAATGTGAGGAGGGCGGTTGGTGGCAGATGGACCTGTTCATTAAAACAAAATCCTGCTGCAAAGTTCATCTCTAAATGCAGAAGAGAACATATTCACACTCAAAAAATAATAACCAAAATTCTGCTTCAATCAGAGGCTCCTCTCTCCTCCTCGCCAGTAGTATCAGAAGAGGATAAATCACACCCGCATCTCCAGTTTGAGGATGGCCAGAGGAGCAGAGATCCATAAATCACACTGATATCAATAAGGGGAAGTGTCAGAGCCCGACTCACAAGGTGAGGGCTGCACAGGGCGATGCAGGAAGCACTTAAAGTTGCTGGTAACAAAGTTTCACTCACTGCACCGAGGTAGATTATTTATTAATCTGGATTAATGCCCCTCAACGCAATGAGTGTAGGGGTGGTGAGGGCTTTAACACAGTGGTGATATCTGTTTCACAGAGCAGCATCAGTCACGGAGGGGACGGCTGGCTCTCAGGGAGGCCGGGACGTCTGACGCCTTTACTGTAGCTCTACGTACAACATGAGGCGCAGACTCATGCTATTCACATGCACACAGACATTATCTGCAGTGGTTTTTGTCATCTTCCTCTGGGGCAGCAGACGTCCTCCTACACAGGCTAACTAGCACATCATTTTATTGTCACTCTATGCCCAGTTAAACCAGTTTGGACGCCTCTCACCCTCCCGTTTAAATCTTTTTAGAGAAATGGCTTGTCAACCTTTATCAGAGTCAAAGAGAGCTCAACGAAGGAGGACGTAACTCATTGCCTTTATTTTTCCCTGTTTGTTTTAGAGGATGTCTAGGCGGGACCACATAATGGGATGAAATACTGTGAGCCATGTAGCCAGGTGTGGAAATTTCCCCCCAGCCTGGCCATGAAAGGAAATAAATCATCTAAATGCACAGAATCTATTTAGCTTCTTAGAGCCGCATGACCACCATGTTTTAAAAAGTTTAGTCGCGTGTCTTCTTCGTAATCACCACAGCAGCAAACGTGTAGAAGCAGCCATTTGTCTGTGATTAATGAGGAAGCCATTCTTCCCCTGCAGACATCAAAGGCGACAACAGCAGCAGCTCTCATATTTTAGTAAGTGGTGAATGTGCTGCTCTACAGCTCCGTCACTCGCTGCTCTCTGCTGTGAACAATAACACAAGACAGAGGGGATGTGTCGGGTGAACCTGTCCAAGCCTGGCCCCAGAGCAGATAAAGGTTTATCACACGCAGAGGCATTTTGAAAAGTTCACCTTTGAAACAACAGGCGTTGCTACAAACTCTTTGTTCAATTACTGTCTGGTTAAATGAGACCGTCACAGCCCATTGACTGCTGCTGTGTCGTCCCTTCGTCCTTTCTCTTCATTCACAGACCTTACTGCTACACCTGCTGGCCATTTGAAAGTGCTGCTGCACCGTCTGCATTGACACACAGAGCAGAGCTGCCATTAGTAACACCAGTCAAGCAGCTGATCTAAACCTAATCTAAATAATAACATTTCATCTTTGGTGCTGACACTGACATGTCCATCATCTTGGCGGGTGAACGCACTAAATTTAATTTTTGCATAAATCCTCTCACAGAATCTCATTTGTATGCCTCCAGTGTCCAGATCCTGTTCAAACAAATAGACCTGAGTGTCATGAAGAAGAATGGTTTGATGTTTGACAGGCAGCATAAAGGGGCAAACAGAGTCGTGGCATGAGGAGGGAAGGTCATTCTGGAGGAACGCTGCCAAAGCAGGTAATCAACACTGGCAGAAAAGCACATTTGCATTAAGATAGAGACATTTTAACCCGTCCCAGTCTGGACACATGCTAATATTCAATTCTTAGAATTAAGCCTGGAGCATCTCGTACACGCCTTTACTCTTCATTTACCCGTTTAGTACAGCTTATACTTACACCTGACTATGATCTTATTGTGTAGTGGAAGTACAGTAGCATTTGATAGATGCAGCCTCACACTGTGTCTGCTATAACCACACGAGTCCCAGCAATGCAGGGACCTTGGATTTGATCTGCGGTTCATGATTGAAAACAGTAATAATTGATCTTGAGAAGCTAGCAGCAGCATCTTAGTCTCTGCAGATGGGACTGCAGGATGTCCAGAGTGGCTGCACCTGAGAGAGTGTTGACTCCCTAATGTTGCAGCTGGGCACAGGCACATGAAGAGAAGCTGCTGGCGATGTGCTGTGTAGCTGGAGGGAGAATCATTGTAATAAGGTAGAATAGGTCACATCACCACTTCCCACAGTAGGAGCCCCTAAAGCAGGTTAGCTGTGTCAACAGGTTAGTGGTTAATACCAAACAGTGATTATTTGGTATTATGCAGGACTACATATGCTAAAATGCAGTGCTCGGTAAAATGTACCCAGAAAAGCTCAAGAGAAGGGTACAATTTTAGAGGAATTTAACATATTCAATACAGAGAAGTGTAAACACCTTAAATGTTTATGGTGTGTATAATCCAAACTGCATCCACTGGGGCTTTGATAGCTTATTATAACATACACGCACATCTTGTCCTCGCTCAGCTGTCGCATGGACCCGACGCCAGCCTAAAGCTGGTTTCACACAGAATTGTTATTGCCATCCTGTCCCTCTGCACAGTCGGTTCTCTCTGCCTGACATCACTAGCCTTCAGATGATACCCAAATGGGCTGATTTGGCCACTTCAAGGAAAGCAATAAATATCCAACAAGCACAAGCTGCATCCTACTTAAATTCATTTTCTTAAAATGCTCGACTACACATTACTTAGCCAGAGGCCTGCTGGGGGATTGTAGTCACTCGGTATCTGTGTGCAGCACAGCCAGATAGAGAACTGGACTTCCTTGCCTGGGGCTATTGTGTATCAAGTGCAGCTGAGTGGTTCATGGGCTTAGCATGGTTTCTAAGTGGAACAGAGCCAAGGGGAGACTCCAGGGTTTGTTTCCTTTATACAGTTGCTAGAGTTACAAAAGTCTTTATGTGACCTAAACTTAAACCAATGCGTGCCCGTCACTGGAGCTCTGATGATTTAAAACACAACATCAGATGCTGATAAAATGCATTTTGCATTATTCTGTCATAATTATGTTTTGTCCAACACCATGATATATTTTCTATATTATTTATGTGTCATGGAGACAGGTCTGATGTAGTTTCTACTACATTAGATTTTTTTATCTGTGAGTAAAGCTGCCAGTTTCAAAGTGGTTATTCATTGATGTTTTCTATTTATTCCAACACCCACAAGGAGTCCATGTACCCAGCACATCCCAAAAGTATGGGCAGAGAGTCATCAGACATTCAGAGGAGGGGTATGGTTTCAAAACCACAGGACAAAAACAGCAAAGATCAATACTGTATCGTCATAGAAATAAGCAGGAGCAGACAAAAAGACATGCAATAGGCATCAAAATGAGTTTCTGCCTTTAACAATGCCTGCTCTCTCTCTCAAATATAAAAAAACAGGTCCAATTGTCAAAAGCGATTGTTGTCAACAACCTTGGTTTTGTTCACATCTAGGGAAATAAGTCTAAATTACACTGGCATGGACATAAACAGGGTATCAGTGAAGCAGTGGAACCGACTGAGATAGGAGATGAATCCGTTTCCAAATGAATTACGCATTGTTCCCGTCCTGTGTTACAATGTGCACCACCATCATGTTCACAAGGACTCTGAAGAACTTTTTTGTCCAATCTGAATTAGCAGCACCTCTCTAATCTTTTTTCATTTCATCCACAGATAGTTGCCACGAGAGATGTCTGTGCCTTTAGCATGCAAATCACACGCAGACAGTGGAGAGGTTCGTGTTGTACAAGACATTTGTTCTATAAAACTCCATAGGAATGCAATGCATGTCACGATTTCTGACATGCAACTTGAGCTTTTGAAATGTTTGATTCCTTTCTTTTTTCACCCAGACTCACTTTGATTTGCAGAGTCGGCTGTACAATACTACAAAAAAAGACATTTGCATTTGTCTCACAAGGGCAATGACACCTTCAGAGTTGCTATTTGCGTCTGCAAATCTGGATCTGAGACGACTGCACAAAGGGGGAGCGTGGGCAGCACGGAGAACATCTTAAATTACTTGTTCTACCAGTTCAGCCCACCACCAGATTGCCGTCAGGCTGGACTGATGCTTGACTGAAAGCACAGACAAGTCCATGTGAAATCGAGACCCAATTAGTGTGTGACTGGCCAGTAACTCTTGATGCAATGTCGATGGCCACTGGTAAATTAAGACTCTGCGGTGCCGTAGTCATGGAGCTAGGTCTTACTCTCACAGCCACACCGTACCATGAACAAAGCATTAAAAGAAATTAGGAAAGAATGTGGCTGAAGACGATATAAAGCATCTATACTGACATTTTTTAGCAGCACTAATATGATGTGGGTTTTAATTGAAAGATACTTATCGGATGTCAGTTAATTAAATTACTGTGATTGTTTTCATGACATATTACAGCTATTTTGCTTGTGTTATTATGAAGAATCCAAATGGTAGGTTGATGTGAAAATTAATGAGCTGCACGTTCAATAAAGGGCATCTTCATTCTGTCTAGTTCTTATTAATTCCACTTAAACAAGGCATTGTTTTGTAAAATGGGGGAAAACGAATCCTCTTTTGAGGAGAATGTCTGCAGACTCTGTAGGCGTCTGCTTTTATGTGTGTGTTTGTGTGTCCTCAAATGCAAAATGATGATGAAAACGGAGAAAAATACTTTCTGTACTTCTGTGTCTTAGAAATAAGTAGATGAGAGCGTGAAGGTATTACAGTATGTAGATGGCTTCATGCAGGCTCAACTCCAGTCCTTCCCTTTTGCTCAAGGTCACAGACCAGCAGAGTCTCACCTTATGCCCACATTAGCAGGCTGAGCAAGGTCTTGCAAACATCAGCAAAAGAAAAAGACCGAGTTGTATTGCCCTCCTGAGAGACTGTGGATAGAGCTGACACATTCTATCTACACCGAGTGTAAATACTGCAAAAATAGTGAGACCAGATGGATGGATCAGGGAGCTGAGTTAGAATGAAGAGGAGAAATAAAATACAAGCCCGTCAATGACCCCGTTGGGTCAAACAACTGGTACATGCGTAATTAATTCATTATGGCCTTGAGCACTGAATGCAGCGCAGCAACTAGTGAAGTCTGTACAGCAGAGCAACTACAGGTGGTAGATCAAATCTATCAGTAACACTAATCAGCAGGCGCCTTCACCGGTAATTACCTGGCAATTAAAAACACAGAATTCTGTAAATACTCCATGTACTCCAGGTCACATGTGAGAAGGTAAGATCACAGGTCAGGCTGTCCAGGACAGGACACTGTTGTACTGGACCACTGCCAAGCAGTGGCACTTTGTCCCCACAGCGACTGGCAGCGGCCGGCAGACTTGCGTCTTTAGTCTTAAAAGTCCTGCCTGTTGCTGCAGTGGTTCTCAGTTAAGTGAACATCACAGCAATCTGTTGACATTTCACTCAAATGTAATCTTGGGCAAAACAAAATTAGTCCATTATCACAATTGTCCATTTGGTCTTGTTACCAGACTCTCATTGCTTTTTTAAATATCTAAAAGCGTTTTCATGAAACAGTGAGTAATTATCAGGAATAAACTAAACTGAAAGGTCAAGCTACACCTCATGACCCTGTTCCAGGGGGACAACACACTAATTCACTGTGACTTCACAAAATAATTTGCAAACTACAGTGATTGCTGCCAACTCTTTCTGTTTTTTTAATGTATGAGATTCTATGGGAGGGGAAGGCAGCTGTTAGCTGGGCCCAGATGTCAATGACGGCTGGCAGAGATGAGAGAGGAGGAGCTCATTTTGAACAAGCCTGTGCATACACAGTCCCACAGGAACCTCACTTTAAAGAACTTGCTCCAAAGCACAGATGATGTTTCTGTTTATCCCTGCATCTGCTGCATTTCTGCAATTCCAACACAGAAAGTAGAAAATTGTGCAAATAGTAAGTAAAAATAGTATATGCAGAAAATAAACTACAAAATACCCACAATCCAAATACAATTAAACAAATCAGACAGGACACACACACATGTGGGGTTAAACCAGGAGGAGGCATAGGAAAAAAAGGACAAGTTTTGGCAGAATGGCACATAATTCACAACATGTTTCTGGCCAATATCTTCTACCCCCACAATTATTATGCATGGAGTGAAATGAGAAGGAAATTGTGGCACAGCCGCTTCTAGGCTACAATGCAGATTTCCTTTTTATGCCGGTTGCACCATGTTATTTCTCCAACCATACATTAGCGCAGATGAATTTCTCTGCCCTTTATTTTGTCTGTTGGAGCCTGTCTCGTACTCTGTGGCCTGTGGAAGCCAGGCACCATTATGCTTAACCACATGGCTTTAAAGACGGACAGCTGAAGCCACTGAAGTGGTTAAATTGAAGGCTTATACTGCAGCTACTCTTGCCTGGAGTTTTTTGAAATTACTTTTGAAAATATTCTCAAGGAGCCTGACAAATGGCAAAGTTAGAAGCCACTGGATAAATGGAAAATATCACAGATGTCAATTTTTATGCATTAACACAACAACATTTAGCTCATTTTACCATCTGTCATTTGAATTCTGACTGAATTATATACATACGTGTGTACGGCTCTACTGACAAACAGCATTGCTCCTACATGTATAAAAGCCTCTCAAGACCCTTTCATGTACAGCTTTCAATATTTCCACCTGAATGATTCTCTGCTCAAAGCCAAGGCAGCCGTCTCCCATGCCAAGCGGTCCAGAGCTGACCAGTGTGCCCAGCTTCAAAGCTACATGTGCCTTTTCTTACATGTTTAATGAGCTATGTGCGAGATACAGAAGCTTGTCACTACCAGACTAGAACTCAACATTTGTCTCTGAGATGTGATGGACAGCAGTACATTAAAACTAGTAGTTGATTGATATATACCAGGTACTGGACCACCCACAGACGGAATAACCTCTGCTCATCTGCTGTGAGTCTTCGATAGATTTGTGTCTACACACTAACAAAGCCCAAACACAATCCAGCCCACCTACCTCCATATAAGGATGACTAAAACCAAAGCAACAAGTTCAAGTCAGGGAGGACAGCTCCCCCACAATCCTGAAAAGATTTTTCCTGTCTGTAAATTGGTTTTCGTCACAACTGGCTGTCAGCGTTGGCATTTGTGGGTTTCAGTGTGTCAGATTTGACACAGCTCCCCTTCAGTAGCTGTGGGCTGCAGCGAACCGCCCACACACCCCACTGGGGAACAACCGTCTCCTTCAGATCCCGTCCACCGACTTGACAACACTGATCATTCTCATCATCATCCCCTCCAGCACTGAGTAGAGATTTACTGCCTAAAGATTCTGACTGGTCAAATCATGACTAACACTATTGGAAGACAGCCTATAAATGCAGGTTCCTCATAGTATCTCAAACCACAGACATGAAGAAATGAGTTATTACAGCATTTCTGTCTTCTGCATACTGCAAACCAAAAACACCAAAAGTTTCCAGAGGTTAACAGCACATCGCATTTAGTGACATGCAGCTAGAGGAGTAGGAGCCTGTATTTGTCGTGTGCCCAGAGACACTGTCATGCTCCTGCATCTCCGCACCAGTGGGAGCCGTGCCAAATCCATCACACACTGACAGATCCAAGCTGCAGGCCAAAAGCACAAGGCGGCCTTTCTCTAGTCCCGAAAACTTGGGAATTACAGGATTTGTATATATATTAAATGTGTATATCTGAAGCTGGTAAAGGAGAGGAAGATGGATGGATGGAGAACAAGTTGCCATTAATTTACAGGGATGTGCAATCTGTGGATGAAGAATCAAAAGGTTTCACGCATATAAACCCAATTAACTGCTCAAACAAAGAATGTCTTTCCTGACGATCTACAATGTGAGTAATGCAGAGCCTTTTCACCGGTTTATGGTATGATTATAATTTATGCCACCTCCTAAGCTGCGCTCGCAGACTGTGTGTCTTTTGTGTAGCCCGTGCTTTACAACCATAAAATCTCAGAGGAAGAATAGCGCCAGTGTCATGCGGTCAGAAGGCATTTTAGTCAGACAAAAATTTGTGTCAGCACTTTCTGCCAGAGAGCGAGAGGCCAGCATTCAGAGCTGTTAGCCTCCTCCTCAGAGGACAGCCAGGGTTCAATGGGACTACTCTTCCACTCCATTTGCCGGCCCGCATCTTACAGGCCACAGCTGCACACATGCGAGCCAGCGCCTGTCGCTCCGCATACCTCTCTGCAGCATTGGGAGCTCCAAGCAGCCTTTAACAGCTGACAGAAGCCGCTCGTCTTCTGAGACGCACCAAAAACTGAGCAGACTCCAGGCAGAATGTGTGGATGAGATCACGTTTGACCAGGATAATGAAACTGTAGAGGCTACTGGCAGGTGCTTTTGTGAACTCCTCACCTTATGCCAGACTTGAGGCCAGATGCAATAATGTGGACCGTGGCTGCAGCAGAAAGTTTTGCTCTGAAGAGAAACTTGTTTTTTATGACTATGAAGGACTGGATACATTTAAGCCAAACAGTAATGTCAATGCATTTGATGGTCAGTAAATCTGGTAAATCTACAGTAATAAAACTAGTTTTAAACAATTTGTGGCAGACAAATATTTTTCCGGACAGGTAAGAATGGTATTGACTGATAAGAAGAACACAGTATGTGGGGCCATGTTCTCACTAGAATGACTGAGCCTAAGCCAAATAGCCTTGTTAAGGGCTATTTTGGCTAGTATCTGAATTTAAGAATAACCTTGCTAAAACTTTTGCTTACGTGCTTCAAAAGTCCGAAAACAAATGTACAAGCCAAGCATTCTTGTACTTGGCCTACTTGTAAAACACAAGGTTAACAGTATACCCATTGTTCTGTGAATGTCACTTCACATGATGACCCTGGTCTAAAGAAGTGGTCCCGCTTCAAGTACCACGAAACTTGAGAGATGACTCACCATGAGTAGACAGCAGGCAGGTCTCCAAATCCGGCTTTGAGGGAAGCAGAGCGCTACATTTCTCTGGGCTGTCCTCTCCAGAGGGGACACCCAGCAGGTTTCTGCAAAGGCAGCCAAAGTGAAATAAAAACACACTTTAACTTAAGACGAGCAATGGACCAAAATAGTCTGGTATTGACATAGTGTAGAAAGAGCAGATGCAGTTTGACGTCTGGTCTCACAGTGGACGGCCAAGCCCGTCACTGTTGATGAAAACACAAACAGTAGTTGGAGAGGCAAACAACACTGCTTGGGGTAAATACAAGGGCTGATTGACAGAGGGCAGACTGAAACAGTGGACAGTTGTCACCCTCTTGAGGGGGTGGATTTGGCATAAAGTGCTACATTCAGAGTTGTGCTGAAGAGGCGGATTTGATCCCTAAGAACCGTATGTATCATTATGTAATTAGGTGGAAAGTAAAGGAGGGAGACTGTCTGCAGTCATGTGACCAGAAACACCAAAGTAGTGGGGACATAGATGCAGTCTGAAACTGAATTTGATTTGTTGAAAACCAAGACTTTTAGGCTTTGAGTTACTGCATATTCAAAAACAAGTGTAAAGCTCTTATGAGCGTTAATAGAGAGAAGAGGGTGAGGGATGCTGAAGTAGTTGTTCAAACAAACCATGTTTTAACAAAAAAACAGTGAAACCCTAAATTAATTAAGGTTTTAGGGTCCCTGGGCTCCTTTATGGGCTCAATGCTCATAAACGACAACTACGTCATTGATTTTAGAAAGAAGCATACTGTCATTTCTGCACAAAAGGCATTTTCTTCTTGGTTTTGACATAACTGCAACACAATAACCAAGTTTCCTCAAGGGTGCCCCGTGGAATTTGATTACTTTTTTTAATTTTCTAATTATAGTTTGTACATTGTTTTCTGTAGGGAACACTTAATCTGAATATTGCACTGAGTTACCAATTATAATTGAGCTGAACCCGGCAAGATCTCCATCCTCAAAATGTTGTTGCTGTGAGGAGGGAATTTAAATAAATTATCTGAATTCATGTTTGTTTTTTTTATATTTAAAGCAAAAATACATGTCTGCCAAGACCCACAAAGCGACCTGCTAATGCAACTTTGGGTTCTGTTTACATTTGTCTGGATGTGCATGAAAAAAGGGAAAGGCAAACCCTAATTAGGGCCTGTGGGGGCCACCCAGGGGCACCAAATTTGGAAGGGTCCAAATCGCTGACTGTATGACTATAGATATGGGTAACATCAAATTAAATAGCAAAGTCAGGGCTACAACACTGTCATGTGCTTCATCTGTCAAACACAGATGAAGATCTAATACAATAAACTGTTGGCATGTAGTTAGCATTATAGCTAGCCCTGAGCTAGTTTGCGAAACACATTTATGAGTCTAACGCTGTGGTACTTTATGCAACACACATAAAGAGAAAGCTCAAATGAAAGCTCTAATCTAAAGGAATCGAATGATTTGCACCAAAGCATGCTAGCTATGACATGTGGTGAGTTATAAGCCAAAGAGTGACATAAGCTAAGCTAATCGCAAGCTAAATAAACAATGTACACATTCAGATATACTAACACAGTCCATATTACTTGCAAACTTATCCCAGTGCTGTGTTTTACGCTGCGGTTTGCTGGTGCAGCAGCATGAATGTTGCAGACAGTAACAGCCAGGGCTAAATGATCAGGAGGGCTGGTTCTGTTCTGGGGGTGGAGCTGGACCCCGTACATGCTGTAGCTGAGAGGAGGATGCTGGTCCAACTCCTCTCTATCCTAGACAACACCTCCATCCCCTACACAGTGTGTGGCTGGACAGAGGAGCACCTTCAGCCAGAGGCTGATCGGTATTAAGTGCTGCACAGAACGCCAACGGAGATCCTTCCTACGGGTGCCATCAGCCTGTACAACTCCTCCTCTCTCTGTAAGGGTTGATCGCCATTCATGCAATAACACGTATAATAAAACTTTTGCTAGTAATTAGATGTAATTAGACAATAGTAATTAGATTTGATGTGAGTGTGTGTAGATGTGTTAGCATTCTTATTTTTAATCTCCCTTCCTTCTTGTGTGTACCTCCATCTGTGACAGTGATCTAAATGTGCAAAATAACTTCCCTCTCGAATTAATAAAGTTTTTTGAATATTGAATCTTGAATTGAATTCTCTGTTATTCCTACTTTCTGCAAGGTACCCACTCACTCTGTTAGTCTCTAGGCCTCCCACAGAGCTTGTCTGAAGTGATTTACAGGGGGGCCATTTGGTGACATTTTTTATTGCACCAGGGCCATAAAATGTGATCAGCCACCATTCTTACTGACTACCAACCCTGTCAATCTTGTGTTGGTGTTTATAGGCCAATTCTATAGCTTATAACAAGTAAAAAGACACCTCACTGGCCACAGTCAGCTCTTGCTAGGCAGAGATATGCCTGCACAGACACCTGCCCCCCCCAATGGCCTGTACAGCAACAGATTTGGACACGGTGGACACCAATGAACACTTTCAGATACCAGTTACTGGTATTTGAATATATTGATAACTTTTATTGCTGTTTTAGGTGGATAGTAGTGACAAAACATATAGAAAATCCACACTAGGAGACATCTAAGCTCATCTGACTACAATTAAAATTGTTATTACTTAATCTTGTTCCCCTTCATCCAAACCAACTTTTTGCTTAGTTGATGTTCACTGATTGTGCTATGATTCATTGGGGGTTAGACTGAGGCTTCTGTTTTACTGAGATATTCATCTCAGTATGAGTGCATTTCTCTTTAGACCTAACTGAAACATTTTACTTTTCTATTATTTTTTTTCTATCATAAACATCACATCAGTAACAGTAACACAAATTTTACACCTCATATAACATCTCACAAGTGTCCTCTACATTATGACACTATTTGCAGTCAAACAGACCTTGTGGTTGCAAGGATAAATTCATTTGAATGTAGATACAGTATGCCATTTTTTAGAAAACCCTCAGAAAACTAGAAGGAAAAAAGGCTAGAAAGAAGTGGGATACTTCCCAAGGTCAAAGCCTTGTGTCACTTGAAGCTGGGCAGCTGGAACCACCAGATGACAAGAGAAGAAAGGGAACAACAAATGAATTGTTGGACAAAATCTGACCAATAACACAAAAAATATTTACTGAAAAATCAAACCAGTGGATGGATAGAATGAAGAATTCTCTTTTGCCCACTGGGCTTCTGTGTTAACGGAAAAGGCCAGAAATTGAATCAAAACAAATCACGAGACCAACATTTAATGTCCCCATTCCACTGATAAATATAGCATTTAAGCTTTCTCTCCCATCTTCTAATACAAATGCCTCTGTGTAAAGTCCTAGCAGTTCATGTTTGCCTTGGCTAAATCGCACTGCTTCACATCAAGAAGCCATTCTTCTGTCGAGAAGAGAAATAGGTGCTAGGACGAATTGTCCTCCACACTCACAAGAAGTTCTCCCCTGAACGTATTTACTATTTGCCAAAGGTCTGAGAAATAAAATACAGGGAACTGCAGAGCAATTACGTGCAGTCCATTTATTGAGTAACTGGTCAAGACAGGTGAAATTATACCTAATAAGGCTGGTGGGGGTTTTATGTATGTACAGTATGTATGTATGTGTGTGTGTGTGTGTGTGTGTGTGTGTGTGTGTGTGTGTGTGTGTGTGTGTGTGTGTGTATATATATATATATATATATATGTATGTGTGTGTGTGTATATATATATATATATATATATGTGTGTGTGTATATATATATATATATATATATATGTGTGTGTGTATATATATATATATACACACACACACACACACACACACACACACACACACACAGTAGCGTTACAGTGTTATTGGTATTATAAAATATAAAAGTGTTTTGTTAATGTATCTAAGAAGAAAATTGTTTTGTAAAAGCAATTTGTCAAAAAACTGATGATATATATTTACGACACATCATTTTTTCATTGGAGCTATCAAAAGGAACAAAAACTGTTCTAATGGCAACTAAAAATCATTGGCATTCATGGTGCTAATCTACCTTCATATGTCAAAGGGGCCACAGCAAATGTTATTATCATTCATGCTTTTACCAAAGCTCAGTGTCAGCATGTTGAGTACAGGCCCATCACAGCAGTAATGCCAGAGCTGGTTGAGCATGCGTCACATAAATCAGCCGGCGACTTGGTCCACACCAACGTGGAGGTGGTGGGAAAGATGATTCATTTGTGCCCCACAGACCACCGAAGGATCCAATCACTAATTTGCATTCAGGAAATAAGTAACTAGAGGTGAGAGTCAAGCCTCGGCGTCTAACACACATCCACTCATCAGAAGGCATTTGCCCTAAAATTGATGCATAGGTGCCGCTGAGCTGCTTTTCCCATTAGTCTGTAATGACCAAGATTCAATTTCTAATGTGCCAGAGTGTCAGTGATGCTAATGCAACACTCTATTTCACCTACTTCCGCATCCTTTAAGCACATCTGCTCTTTGGTTCCAAGACCAGAAAGGCAAATGCTTAATCCTTTACAGATTATTGCTAAGTGTACAATGTTAGAAGGAGGACAAAGGTTTTGCTGCCTTACCAAAACGGCCATTGGTAAGATCAATCGAATAAATAACTCCAACTAACTCTCCCACTTGCAGTACGAACAATAAGAATATAACACCAAAGCAGCAGCCTGGCAGGTTTCTGGTAAGTCTATATCTGAGCACCTTGAACAGGGGAACAGGGAACGTTAAAGGACGGTAACCTTTCAAACAAACACTTGCTTTTTGATGGTCTGTGCTCAAAGCCAGAAATGCCTGCCGTTGCTTTGCAGTCACTGCTATTTTGGGCACAAGCTTGAGCACATTCATTGTTGATCAAGATGAATGAAACGTTCAAGCAAACACGGTCTGAAAGCTGCCCTGGCAGAAGGGCTGGAGCTTACAAAGCGTGGAGAATGGGATCTGGTTAGAGAGTTGGTTTAAAGCATTGCCTAAGATTAGCCTCTTTCTTAAAATCCATCTCATTACAGCAGCTGTATATTATAAACGAGTAGGAGATGATGGGAATATTACTCAGTCCATGATACTGACATAGCAGTAGAGACTCAAGGTAAAGGTGTTCCTGCTTTTCTCACTACATAGAACAAAGACATCTATAAATATTTGTCTATGTTAACATTGTAACAAAGTACTAACCAACCTGTGCATAATTACCGCTGTGACTCCATGTTAAAAATGTATGCTTCAGTGCCTCCTATGTGCTGTTGGATAATGAAGAGGGCGCGTAAAATAGTTCTTCTTGAAGTGGCATTAACACTCTGTGGGGTTTTCAGCTGGATATCAATTAGAGGCTCATTAGGCACTTAGAGATGTCAGCCCCTCTGGCTTCCTGTTGCCTGCTGTGAAGGCAGCTCACCCCGACCCTGATGGAGGCTGGGTCTCTCATGATCGCAAAAACAGCCAAGAGAGTTAAAAGTTAACAGATCAGCACAAGGACGTAAACCAGTTAATCTAATGTGTTTGATTAAAAGACGCCACATTACAGTACACAGTACACGGAACTATGTAATCTCTGATGCTCAGTTTATTGTATGAATTCAGAAGTGGTGAAAGATTTTTTTTACTTCAGCAACAAGTGTAATAGAACACTGCAAGTATACTGTGTTACACGTTAAGCCCTTCTAGCTGCTAAGGGTGGAGCTTATTTTAACTACCATACCGTATTAACAAACAATGCAGATGTATGAACCATTAACTTTAGCGTCATTTCCACTCCCACCAGTCTGACTCAGTAGCCACTTCAATTTGTATGTTATAAAAAATGTGTGTGCGTGTGTGTGTGTGTGTTGCATGTCTACAACTACTCATCCAGACTCTTTACTAAAGCCCCGTGGTGAGCACTGTAGACCAGGGGCCAATGTGGTTCTGGAGTATTTTTAGACAGATTCATAGGGCACTCTATGCTCTGGCTGTTAACAGAATGAACTCTCATGCCTGAGCAAGGGCATATCTTGGTGACTGGAGGCTAACCAATGAGCCACTACCCTACCTTAAAAATAAGCCTCACTGAAACTGCCCCTGTGTTGTAAATGCAGTTTTTACATTCGTACTGTATACAGACTCTTTAAAACTCAGGCCATAGTAAGTGCATTATACCAATGCCTCCGAGGGGCAGAGCACTGTAGATTTCACAGTTCAGCTCAGTGTTTGCAGCATCAAAGATTGTGGTCACTAACACAAGATTCGAATGAACTCTTCATAAACTACTTCTCTCTGATTTCCATGCACTTTCTGAGTATGGGCCATCTGAGTTAAACCAGCTCAGCCTGAGTCAAAGACAATCATACGCCCTAAAGAAAACTGTGCCTACTGTGTCACGTAGCATCTTAGGGCATCACAATGGCAACAGAGAAAGGCCCACCTCACTGTTCGGATTTAAATGTTACTTGTCAGACTGCATCCAGTATGTTTGCTAAAGCTATCACATTAAAGACAGATTAGAATTGTTAGATCTCTACCAGTCATTTTCCTTTTGTTACTGAGGTTTAAGGTTGGAGCCATTTCCTCAGCAGTGGGGATTCTTTTCCTAAAACCTTGGCTATTACAGTTTGCAACTATGTTTCATTGTAGTTCATTAACACAAAGGGTATCATTGAAAACAGCAAGGGCCCAAAACAATGCTACTTTTCATAAAAATCGCTCTGGCCCAGACTCCTACGCTCATCGTCACACCCCATTTATGAAACTCACAAAAGCCAGTGGAAGAAGCTGCATTAACAACAACATGTCCACTGTGTCCTATGGAGACAAACGCCTGGGAAAGACAAATTATAAAAAAGTTAACCCATTAATGGCATTTCACATCGCTGAGCTGAGGCCCATCTCCCACTGCCAACTGAGCAACACACAGAACAACAGTGGAGCTATTTAGATGCAACAGAGCACTAGTGTTTCACTGACAACTTCGCACCAGCCCACAGATCACATTATAAAGCCTTGGCAGCAGCAGAATCAATATACAAACAATAAGTAGGTGACTTTGTGGTAACCCTGTTTGTCTTGCGCTTATTAACTTATTATAGCACAACGTTTCAGTGCGCGGCTTCCCTCACACTGCTAGCCCGCTAACAGTGACACCAGATGCTGTGGGTGAATGTAGGAAACACCCTTCTAGGTTATAAAACTACATTTTTACAGTAACAGCTGATGGAGGGGGTTAACAGAGGCTACAGCTGCTCCCAGCAATGCTCCAACATGAAGGATGTTGGTTTCTTAGCTGTTGTTACAGCTTTGAGACACAGCTTTCAAGACTGATAAATGCTCTGCCATTCATCTGCCATCAGCAGCTGGGGTCGACTCAAGCAGCTGACTAATAGGCTAACGGGGATGTCTGGATCCCCGGAGGAGGGTTTGAGTGGCAGAATGATTGGATACGGCCGCATTGCCAATCATTGTTATCTCAGAGTCTAGCCATCTTGGAGGAATCAGGTAGCGTCATGTAATTTGAGTGGGGGAGTGCATAAAACAATGCATGCAAATACTTCTGCTTGTCAAGAGAGAAGTGATTAACTTGATTTCATTAAAGCTGCAATGCAGCAACAAGTTAAAACGCTCCAGTTGCTGCAGTGACTGCCAATATGAAATATATCCGTGTAAACGAGGGGGAAATGGCTAGAAATGTCGTCCTACTCATCCCAGGCTTAGCTACAACAAGCCGTTGGTCTCAGGCCATGTTCACACAAATCCCTCACTTCAGATCTGTTACTGTGCTGCAGCATTTTCCGTGGATTATTACCTTTTCATGATCATTTTCTGAATCCACATAGAATGTTCATTGTTACTAGTGGCCTTGCTTCTTTGGCTCATGTTCAGAATTTTGAGGGTTTTCCAAAACTTTCACTTTACAGACCACAGTACATCTTCTGGCTTACAGTATCACAATATATTGCAGTACGAACCACTATATTCTCCTGCCAGTGCACAGACCCACTGTACAATAGCTTTTAATCTTGAAGTACTGGCAAAACCAAGCACAGATAAAAATAAGTGACAATATTCTGAAGTAAAACAGCCGATCTTATCACACACCTTCTCTACAGGGACATATAAACACTTAGGATTGATGCAAACTAAACAAATGCGTCTGTCAAAATTACAAAATACAATGCTGTGCAAACAGACCGACTAAAATACGAAGCAAAAGGAACGAAACACAGACTACAAGTTATAATATATTGATGCAGCGCCCCCATTTATTGTTATGAAACCATAACTAGGCCTACACATCATAATAGCCTCCCTTGTATATAGCAGACAGAAACACTGGAGCACTTTGATCCCTCGCTGTATTTTTTTGCCAGAGCTGCTGGATTCTTTTTAAAAGTCTATATCCAGCTTCTTTGAAGAGAAACAGGCAACAACATGTACAAAAAATACAAAACAGTCTCAGCTGCACCTTTCGTCAAATCTATTTGGTTTGGAGCCTTTTCCTATACAGTGCAAGCAGCACATGAAGTAGTGCTGCACTGTTTTTGGCTTTGTTGAAAGCACTTCTCTGCAATAACAAAGCCACAGAAGGCTATATGAAGTGGTGCTGGTGGTGACAAATAATACCCTAGAACAACCTCTGTCTGTCGTCTCAGACTGAACTGCAGCAACAGAGGGCTGGGTCCTAATACAAACTTCAAAATCTTCATCTAGTCAAAGGCTCCGCTGTACAAGTAGGTGAGGAACTGAGTCAAATGTGCGCTTGTCAGAAGTCGGCAAACGTCAGTGAATGCCAACAGCAGTGCAGACAGAAGGTTCAGCAGCTAACCTCCGACAGAGGAGGAACAGTGAGGAAAAGGCCAAGATGAAACGTCAGAGTCCGCTCGCTAACAAGAAGGAATGAGGCGCTAAGAAGGCACCTTCGCCGCATCATTATTGCATAATCAAAGAGGCACACCAAAAAATGAGGGACATGCCAGGGGAGAATCCGTCCCTCATTAGGGGGGTTCAGTGCACCGTCGTTTCTTCCAAATGAGGCAATTTCAGAGTGTTTTACAGGCTGTGAGAAATATCTTTATTCACAGATTTCTCAACATGTCAAAACTAGTGTTGATGTTGCTCTGAGGCAGCTGAATTTCTAGTAATGCATTTAAAAGTGTAGATTTTATATAAACACGGAATAGATTGTTTATTAAAAGCAGCCCTTTATGTACATACTGTGTCTTATTATCATTCATTTTCTCTGCATACAAAGAGTATGATTCCATTTGGCCTGCATTTTTAAAATGACTGCCTTGCCTACTCTTGGGGCTTAAATTGGATTACTGCCCAAGAGAGAAAATAAATTATGGTCAGAAATATCAATTTTAATTCCCTTTACACTGCAATTTTTCTAAACCGATGATTATGCAACTCATACTGCAGTACATACAGTACATACTACACATGCATACTCGTGTGCATGCCAAGCATATTTTACTAGTCTTTCTTGGCTCCACTGGCTGCTCTACTGGATTAAAACGGTACAGAAGTGTCCCATTTGCCTCAGCGCTCAGGGACATGAATCAGAACATCCCTGAGGATGACACCTTTATTCCCTGTACAGGAAACAATCTCCCATTTTCAGAGCTGATATGTTTCAGACAGAAACACTAACTGCTGTCTGCCTTGGCTGTGAATACAAACCAAAATCTGCTTTATTTTACCTCATTAAAACAACAAACCTTTTCATATCTTAGAGAGGAGTCAAACTCTCTTGTGTGGTTAGAATTTTCTTAATTAACTCCAGTATGCTCAGATACATAGTATTCACTAGCATACTAGGTGGTCGTCTGAAACCGCCTACAAAAAGCTTCAAGGGAAAACATACAGTAGTTTAAACATTAACTTCCAATATATTTTATGACATCATGTTGTAATTTGTCCTGATGTTCCAGCTTTGCCTCAGCCTGCCTCCTGATTTAATCAGTGATATATTAGATTCACAAAGATTTCCTTTTATTGACGGTTCAACTGCATGTCCTATAGTTCTGGTTCTCCAACTACCTATGCCTTTGCAGATCCGGTCGCCTGTGCAAAACCACAATTAGCAGTTAACTCTTTGTAAAGGTTTCATTAGGTGACAGGCGGCACCGATTTGCAGTCGTACACAATGAGTCAGTCTCACTGGAATAACAACCGAAGCCTGTGTGCAATGAAGAAGTATGAAATGAAATAGAACAGCGTGGGGGGGGACAGTAGTTCTGTCCTGTTTTTAGCACGTTTTGTAAAATTTGTTAAATATTCGTTCAAACATTTGCTTCAGCTGAGTGTTTTTGTCTTAACCTTTGTCCTTCCAGTGAGTGCGACTGGAGGAACTGTGCTGGCTCAGACTGTGGAAAACAAGCCCCCCTTGAGGGGAGACAGATAGACACCAAAGAAAAAGTTAAGAGCTGGTTAAATTTAAAAAAATACACATGCATCATGATCTCATAATGGAAAACCTCCATCACTGCGCGCTCACAGATGTGTGACAGGAGTAGGATAGCAAAAAGAGCAGCAAAACTAGTGCATGTCATTGATGTGATGAGAGAACGCTTTGAGGATGATGGTCTTTTATCTGTGCCGAGTCGAGCTGACAACCAAGAACTTGAAATTTAGAAAAAAAAACTACAGCAGCCATCTCAAGCCTCATATAAAAACCATGAATGCTGGAACCCAGATCAGTCTGCAGACCTATTTTTGTGATAAATGCTTTCTCACAGCACTTCTCTGGATGCCATAAAGGCAGAGCTTGCGATTTTAAGCAAGTGTGTAAACTAAACCTCTAAAAACATTTTCACCCGTGACGAGTTCGCTATAATACAAGTGTTAAAGTGTAAAATCCTTAGAATAAAAAGGTGTACACCAAACATCTGAAACCGCTGCCAAGGTTCTCACTCGTCGCTACATTAGCCATCCCAAATCAGACTTAGTTTCCACTATGTCAAGTGCTGAATGGCGATCATAGGGAAATAAGTGTTTTCCCCTTCTAAACAACAGGCATTACACAGATTAACAGCCTTTGTTGAAACATACTATTACCACATAAGTCCCCGTCGAGAAGGACCAGATGTCAGATAATAGGCTGTGTTGGAGGTTGTGAGGTAGATGTTGGCCTGAAGCCACTCAACAAGTAACAACAGCTTCCTCCATATAAAGCGCTTCACTTTATGAATACGTTGTTGTCTGGGTGGGCGACCCCCACCCCGTTCACCCCGAGATGGTTTTAGTTGAATACCGGTTACTCAGAGGATCTGTATCCTCCATGTGTAACCATATATCCAGTGTAACTATGCAAACGTGTACAAATGGCTACATAACGCCAACACTATCCAGTCACAGTGTTACAGCTGCAAGCTGCAAATGCTGCGGTTTAGTCATGTGTACCTGGTTTTGCATATTAACCATCATATGTATCATCATTAAACCAGGTTAAAAACTCTACGTGTTGCACGGTGATCATTTCGAAGCGGTGAAAGCCTATTACACATGCAGACTGTTATTGTGTACAAAGGAGCAGCTAAGTCAGTCTCATTAAACACTGCTGGGGGTGTTTATTGGCTTAGCTGGCCGCCTGGCTGGGCTTCACCGACTGAACGGCATAGCTACAGGACATAAACTGGATATATGCAGGTCCAGGTTAGACTCTAGACTGACACACGTTTCATTATTGAGATAATAAACTTTAACGTGAAAGGCGCTACAGCTGAGAAGTTGCTGCACAAAACACGGGTAGATTACCTTTCCCAGGCTCGAACCTTTGTTTTTTCTGGACAGGTTTGGCATCACATCCGCGCCGCCTTCTGCCGCCGCTCCGGTTCCGCGTCTGTCGCAGGCGCGCCGCAAGGCTCCTCGATCCAAATCAGCCGATCAGTCCGCACGTTTCCCGTCGGTCCGGAACAGCTTTGAGTGACTCTGAATAACTGCACTGAGATAAGCGGCTACAATCGGTCCAATCGCAGGAAACGGTCGCCGTAGCGACACCCATGGGTGGACGCGGCTCGGGCTCGGGCTGCAGCAGTCAGCGGGGATCCGGGCTGACGAACCGAATCTGCCAAGTGTGGAGGACAATCACGGCGTGCGTGCGTGCGTGCGTGCGTGCGCGGCGCAGTCAGAGCCAGTCGGTGCCAGTGCCACGCAGCGCCGCAACATGGAGCGCTGACCTGCCTATCACTGGGTCAAGTCACTTACAACTGTCTAGGACTTCCGGTGATGTTTTCAAAATAAAATAGTAATCAGTTGCAACGCGTTGAAAACCAAAATTAAAGCGCACCTGACCACGTTAACAAATGTTAACATCTTTAAAACCTTTTTAAATTGATCCTGGGCAGATTGGTGCAGCTTAAGTCCCTGGTGTGTAGACTGCGCCCCTGCAGGAACAAACACAGCAGGGGGGAGCTGGGAGGCAGCTCTAATGAATAATACACGATGAAAGGAGCCACTAAAACCTAAATCATTCATAATTATTCAAGGTCGATGCCAATCAAACTTCAATGGCTCTCCCCTGCAGACCATGACATTTGACATTTGAAATGGTACATGGAGAGGAGGTTGGGAAGTGTCATACATGATCCTGACCTCCTCCTCGACCAGTCAATAAAATTACAGGTCTATCTATCAACTAGAAACACTATCATGGGCTCTGTGGGGGGGCAACATTAAGTACACACAGCACTTCAGAGCAGCTTAAATGGCCTTCAAGTGCCCAAACCTGCTGTCAGGCATCAGTGTCATCTATCAAAACTGAATTAAACCTATTGGCTGCTCAGGGTCATTTAAAGATAAAATGTTAAGACTAATTATAATTGTGCTTCTGTTGTTTTATATATCTTTGTTTATTTACCACCATTTACCATCATTAGATGTTGATTTGTACTGATTGCTGAGTGAATGATAATGTGATTAAGGGGCATTAGGTGTAATCTTCTTATTCTCTTCATTGTGTGGTAATGAAGAGAACCAGGATTGACGCAACCTATTAATTGGAGATGTAGATCTCTTTATTGTTGTTTTTCATTTTAGGCCTTTTTGTGTTTCTTCACACTCCATTAAAATTAATGTAGTATCAAAAATAATTAGAACTAGTTCTACTGTTAATTACTTTATTGAATAATATTTGATTTTAGATATTAAACAATGGTTTCAATGTTGCATGATGGTATGCATTCAAAAAGCTGGTGCCAGTAACACCTTTACCAATACCTGTTAGTTATTTAGTGTCTACCTAAAAGAGTGTGACGTGCTCCAAAACCCACATCCTGTTTAGAAGTATCCATTGCTACCTTATCTGGTATTTTGACAGAATTAAGACATGCTATGTCACAGATACACCTCTGGAACCAATGTAAAATGTATTGTTCAGTTGGTAGACATAACACACAAGCCAAAAGTTTTTTTTGTGCTTTTAAAGGTTCCCTCTGTGTAAGAAGTAATGAGAAATACCTGAAGAAGGCCCTGGAAACTGGCTTTGTTGCAGAGTTTCTGACACTTGTGTGCATGTGCGTGTCACGGTGATAGATGAGCTGGTCACAGATAGCCAAGTGGTTAAGCCTCCCTCCCACGTCTGGAAACACATATGCTTCCACTGGTATTGAATCAAATCCTTCCAGAGCTTCCTCTGCCTCTGTCTGAATATAAATGAAAACAATAAATGTGAGTGTGCAGCCCAATCTTCCTTTGACCGACTGTGAGAGCAGGTGAGATTAATGGAGGCTAACACAAGATTGCAGAGAGATCAGAAGAATCGTGGGGAGTCAGAGGAGTAAGACAGTGGCTCAATGATGCCAGGGCCTGGATCTTCTGCTAATCTACTGGAGTTCTAGCTACTTCGACACAGCTATTTTGTGTTTGTGTCATGGGGGTGCATAGCTTTTAAACCACACACAGATATACAGTAACAATGAACGAGTGAAAGATCCACCATATCAGTGATTATAGACCATATATAGTCTATTTATATGAAGGAACATCGCCGCTTTCTGTACCAAAGTAATTACTTTGAAAGAACACAAATACTTCTTTAACTGAATTAAATTTTAAAAAATGATTCAAATAATAAAACTACATTTAACTACTGTAGCAATATTCACCTAATTCGTCTCTCTAGCATTACTGTATTTCTACCTATAATTTAAATACATTTGCAACCAATTCCACAAAAATGAACATTTCAACAAATATGTTCAGGTTATTAACTAACATTTACTCAAATACTGTACATACACTACGGATAATTCATTTTGCTGAACTATCTGTCTCACCTGGTTCTATTTCTTCTATCTTTCTGCTGACTCACTCCCTCTCTGCGATGACATCCTGGAACACACCACTTTACAATGTTATCCCCTATAAGTGTACAACCTACCTAAATATACCAGACAAGAAGTTGCATGTCAAACCTATAAAATTACATTTGTATAATAGTATGCATGTTTATGTGGTCTGTTGCTGTATTGGCGTATAAGTAGACTACTGTCAGCCAAAAAAAGCTAACATTAGCTAAAAAGCTAATGCTTTGCTGAAGGGATTCACACCATGTACTGTAGCTTCGGTAAAAGCACACTGTACATGCAATAATAATTTTACCAAACATTCTAGCATCGTCAAATCAATTCATTTCTTTTTTCTTCATCTTCAACTTGGTTAGATTTTTTCTCCCTCTTCTTCTTCTTCTTGTTCTTCTTCTACTTCTTCTTCTGTTAATGCGAATTCGTTATGACGTCCGCGACAGCAACGTAAACAAATCCTAGCATTCATTACTTTTAGTGATTATATGCCACTTTTATTTGAGTGTTGTTTCCATTTGCCACATCTATTAATTGAAGAGGTGTGTCTACTAATTCAAGGCGTTAGCTGGGGAAGAATTATGTACTAGACAGCATCACTAAAAGCTGCTCTTGCTGTGATTAATAATTACTGTGCATATACGGAGGTTTATAATTGTTAATCACTCATATGGTTGTTGTACAGCTATAACAGCTGAACCCTTTATAGGCTCACCGGTGTCTATTTTTACTTTATCTGTGCTTCGCTAAGATCAACTGACAGAAAATAACGGGCTGCGCTGACTCTCATATACAGTAGCAACAGTAAGCATAGCAACAGTTGCTATGGCGAGACCGGGCTCTTAATGAGCTGATCTGCTCAAAAGCAAATTCACTGAAGTTTGTTTTTATTATTATTATTATTATTATTATTATTAGTTAGCAGGTACTTACATTAGCTTAACGTCAACACAAAGTACACATCAAAGTGACTTTGCATATGTAATTGATTCACATATGTATTTTTTTTCCAATGTCACTAAATCCCTATAGCAAACAGTCGTATTATATTACACCATGCAGTTTCAGAAATTAGAGTTACACCAGCATGTTGCTTTGGTTTTATGATTGTAGCATCTAATACAGTACCCCTTTCCAAGGGTCGATACATCCTCCTAAGTGACACTCAAAAACGCCCTTGCTCGCCACCAGTTATCCTCCTGCAGCTCTGGGAACAGTGCTTCATCTGAGCCGGGGAGCCTGCGGAACAAAGGTTTGGTGTCCTGCCTGCGAGCTATCTCCAGCAGAAGCCAGCCTGCAGAGCTGGCAAAGACTTCAAAGATCCCCCGCTGAGTAATGGCGAGCCCCTTTGAATCCAGATGTAAGTTTGTACTGGCCAGTCTCTCACTACTTGCATTTAAATCAATTTATTCTTTTATTTATTTTATGCTTTAATATGAATTGGTATGCTTCATTGTAAGCCAGTAGTTTTGATTCTGCTTTTCTGTGTATTATTTTTTATGGCAACAAAGGGCCCCCTGCACAGCATCACTGTGAGCACAGGTCTGAGCATGCAATTAGACACAAAATAAACAGATATTCTCATCAGTAAGTAAGCAAACAAACAAAGTACCAATCAATTAGAATGAAGATCAAATGATTTTTCAACAGAGCAGACACTGAGGGGACTTTAGACTTTGAGTGTTCCTCCAGTGGTGAGACAGTCCAGTGAATCTGACAATGATGAGGATGATGATGACTTATCAGCCTCCTGGCGGGGCACATTTTTTAAGAGAGATTTAGTCAGTGATCCGGGGACAGTTTCTCTAGCTCAGCCTCCTCTAGTCTGTCTCCAAGCACTCAGCCATACATGCAGGCTGCCAGTGCGTCAGCAATTTTCTATAGAAAACCTGCTCAAAATGATGAATACAGCCTAATCCCTATCCTGGAGCAAACGAGTGTACAGTACATGTACCTCATGTGGCAGGGGCTTCTACAGCACTAGGAGCCTCAATTGTCGCATTGTGTCTCACACTCAATGCATGATCCTTTTAACAGATCTGTTAAAAGGGAGATTTTTAAAGTAATCTAGTTTTACACAGATAAGAGTATGTTCATATTTTATTTATTTGTTTCAATGTGGAAGTAGTTCCAGAACATATTTTGGAAATGTACTTTTTTGTATAATGTGCAGGTATTATATTTTTTCTCAGTATATAGCATTACTATTGCTTCCTGCCCTACAGTAATAAGGAACCAAATAGACTCTCGCAGTTTCTGACATCTAGTCCTCAGTCTAACACAGGAAATGTAAACAGATACACTTATTTAATTTTTGTTTGTTGCCGTTTGAATCACATTACAATATTTATCACTACAGTGTATACAATCAAAATAACCAAGACACAATGAACCATTAGAATTGATATTACAAAATCAGCACAGGGAGAGCAGATTCTGTATTAAAGGTAACTGGTCTCAACAAGATGCTTCAATGTCACATATGCAAACTCACTGATGCTTCTTCTTGAGATTCCTGTGATATGGCTCAACTCTGCCACCACCTGAGATACATGAAAAGAAGGAGTAAACCTGAAAATGGTTATATAGATTTACTAAACCAAAGTTAAGACACTGGCTTAAGCTTTGACATTTAAAACAACAAATACTGATACAAATATGATACTACACCTGTTCCCATTTTCTGACATGCAGGGTAAATGTGGCCACAGCAATGACACCAACGCCAAGAAGCATGTAGTCTTCAGTTACTGTCACAAACTTCTCCCTGGTTAAAAAAGGTTATTTTGTGTTAAAGCAGCTATAATCAATATTACGCTCAAAGGATCCAGTGAGTGTGTCAGGAAAATTTATACAGATGAAATCTGAATAGATTATCACTGCACATTGCATTTCCTGTCAGTTGGCCTGTGTTTATTTCAGCAGACAGACAATCTTAAAACTAGCTGGTCAAAGACAGTGAACCATTTAAGAGCCAGATACTCTTTTCATTATCAGTTCTTGGACACCAAAAACAAGGCTGAACTCACAAATAATCTTGCACTTAAATTTGCCAGATGGTCAGCAACTCAAATAAGTTTTAATATTGTTCCATGTCTGCTAGATTTGTAAATAGGCAACTATTTACTATCCACTATTCCCAATTGCTACACTCTTGTTGGTACACTCAAGTTTCATACTTGCACACTAACAGACTTATTTACACGACAGAGTCATAATTAAAAAGCTTCAGAGTAAATGTGCCAAAGAGAGACGAGCCACAAGGACCATTACAAAACAATATAAAATCTAAAAGTAAAAATGTTTTAGTTTACTCGACTGACAATCAAGCAGGTTGTCCATTTTACTGTACCATGGGGAAAACCACCTAAAATTCCCTTCTACCTCTGTTCTTTGGATGGGCTGACACAATGAGTGGTAGTCTTCAACAATGCATCGTAGATGACCGTCCTTTGTAGGCTGACAAACTGAAGAACATGACAGCACAGTTCATGCAGACGCTCCACAGGGACAGATGGTTCATTATATCCTACAAGTACATCAGTCACAACAAATCAGTGGAGCACATCTATGATTGGCTCCCTAGAGACATTTCCATTTGTTATACACCGCAACATTTTAACTACACTTAATTATACTGTATCTATTACTTACCAAGTACTTCTAGAAGTATTTCCACATATGTCAGAGGATTTGGAGCATCTAGTTTGAATTCAAGGCCTTTTAAGATCATCAATTCTGTTTCCAGGAGAGTCTGCTTAGAAACATTGTAGCCAACTGAATGCAGAAAGTTCACAGCAGTGTTGTTGTCGATTACCTAAAATTAGAACAGAAAATTATTTTATAAACGTATCTTACAGTATTACTAGGTAATCAATATTATTATTTGTACATTAGATATTTTGAACTTACACGGCTGTGCAAAGACAGTTTACTTGCGAGTTGCACACATGAGAAAATGATGATGGGAAATTTCTCCTCAAGTTTGTCAAAAATAGCATCTTCATAGTCTCTTGCCTGATCCGCAGCTGCACCTTCAAGTGTGGCTGTGGTGAGCAGGTCTGTGAGGTACTTCACCATGAACCTGTGGGAGATGCACAAAGGAGAACAACCGTGATGCAGTGGTGTGTTTGGCAGCTGCACTGCAGACAATCCTGCTGCCTCTTCTTACAGTACCTTTGAAGTAATTCTACAGCATGGTACCCAGCCAGCGGATCGAGTCTCAGTTCTTGAGTCATCAGCAGAATATGCTCTAAGTAGAACCAGGTGAAAATGCATGTGGTTGATAAAAACAAAAGCAAAGCATAAGAAAGGTGAATGGCATTTACAAAATACATTTGCAAAAAGAAAGCTGCAACGTCATCAAGGCTCTCGGTCTCTAAAGTTTAGTCTTTTGGGGGTTAACACAGCAATAAATGTGTGTAACAACGTCTACAAATGAACGTAGCTGAGAGTGTAAATTGCTGTACTTACCAATTAATCTTGTGTCTTTAAGGTTTCCGCTGCATTTTGACAAATACTTAATGTTTTCTTTGTTTCTTTCGTTAATGTTAATAAGAAAATCCGTGAGTAAATCAAAAGAGGCCTCGCGGAACCTCAACGTTAGCGTCGGAGTACAGAGTAGTCTTTTCGCCATTTGTTGCTAACCGTTGCTTTTCCAAAACATTTTAGCTACATTCAACTGCTATGAATTCTATATTTAACAATTGGTGTTCATTCGTCGGCAATTTATTTAAATTGCCAAAGAAAAACAAAATGAACGTATTTGAGCTTAGGTTTCCGAAAGATGGCGCTGCAGTTTTATACTACACAAGGCTCTTTCCAACAGGGACTCAATTGCCAGGGGGACTCATTAGGGTGTTACACATGGTTGTTTCGCTCGCGCCATCCTTGATGCGCGCGCATCCCACTCAGTGCAGATCTAACAACACATTGATGGGCTACTCACAGCGCAGTTGATGGTGCAGATCACTTGAAATGCGGCTGTGCGTAAACCTTTACGCCTTAACTCAGTGACAGGAGACATGTCTGCTGAGAAGCCGAACGAGTCCGGGGCTCGCGTTGCCACCAGGATAGACCCGGCCAAAGCGGGTCTTTCCAATGAGCAGCTGTATTTTATCAGACAGGCAGAGCTGGAACAGTGGAAGAAGAACACGCATAAGCTGCGGGGGCGAAATATTGCGACAGGACTCGCCATCGGAGCGATCGTAATGGGCATCTGTATCCTTGGCAAACACGCAAGGTGAACTACGTAACGTTAGCTTACATGCTAACGTTACTTTGTGGTGCTTGGGTTTAAGTTGATTAATATGTACAGACAGTCCAGTTTATTTGAGTAGTGTTCACTTTACGTTAAGTTGTAAATCGAACGTTTCAGATTATTTAAGGCTGGTTTAAAAGACTTAGCATAGCTTTGACAGAAAGTTGCAGGTATATGTGCCTCCTCACACGATGCATTACGTCTGCTCAATAAAGGTTAATTGGTTAGTTTACGGGGAATGTAAAGATGTTCTTAAGGTTGTAGCTTTAGCGCAGATGGATGTAGACATTCTTTTAGCCGATCGCGTGTTCGCTCGTGTCACACACACACACACACACACACACACACACACACACACACACACACACACACACACACACACGTTGTTCCTCCACTTGCTTGCCTTGACTTACTGCTTCCATTAGACGGGTACACCTTCTACTCCGTCTCCCAGGAGCGGATCTTGGACGAAATCGACGACGAGGCCAAGCGTTCAAGAATCCTGGCACCAAAGAATGGTGCCAACTGAGAAGCATGTTGGAGTGTGTTTCTATGCTGCACTTGAATGAGACGGGCTCTACTGTTTGTGGACACTGATGCCACACGTTGATGTTCTATGACAAGCTACTGTTCTGGACTTTGCTTTGTCTCTGTTGGTAAAAGTCGTTTAAGTGGCCTGTTCTACTGACCTGAAACTAGATACATGTCTTATTGTTGATTAAACTGAAGGGAAGAAAAATAACAACACATTTCTTGCCCACATTTCCAAGCGAGGTCCCGATTGTGGCTACAGGATGAGGAGATCGTCCATAATTTAGTGAGCAAAGTGTCATCTTCTGTGGCCCTTGAAGAGAGAATGTCAGTGATGTCCTAATGACACACAGATCCACCCGTTGATGCTTATGAACCAACCATTTGTAAAATAAAATTTACTTTGATTTGGTACCTGAATGTTTGTGTAACAATATATTATGTAAATATGACAAGACAGCCGTGATATTACTGTTGTATTTATTTGTCAAAATGTAATATTAGGAGTCTGATCTAGGCATCGGGTCTTAAGAAAATATATAAAATAAGACATTGTAAGGGAAAGGCACAGATTTAGCATGGCAGGACAGCAGCTTCAGAAAGCAACACACTTACATATTTACATTCAGAATTTAGAATATATTATGAATTGTTAAACTGTCAGGAAATTCAGTGTGTGGTGATTGTTTATAAGGCAACAGCTACAGGTTCACAGCTTGAACTCATTCATCTTTGTCCCACTATAAACGTATCCTGAAGGCTATAAGAAGGTGGATTTTCATTACTGTGATCCAATATTAAATAATGTGTTCAAACAAACTGAAAAATATTTTCTGTTTCCCTTTGTGGGAAAATATTGGTTCTTCCTCGAGTGAAACACAGTTTCATCCAACAAACGTTGATTGAGAACTAAAGTGCACAAGATGCTTGATCGATAGAACAAGCAACATGATTTTTACTTGAGCAAGAATTAAGGTTTCTGAAATACTTACTTGTAAACGTCATCTACAAAGTCATTCTACTATTTAAACATATGCAATAAAAGAAAATGAAAAAGCCAGTAGTCTAAACCTAGGTGGATTTTTCACATCTAAGGAATAAAAAGAAGTCATTTTTTCCATTTTAAACCTGCTTTCATATTGGAAAATCGTCGGGATTATAATAATGCATTGTAACCATTACACCAAAGCTATGTGAGCTATGTGAAAACCTCAATTATACAGCATTTTACATTTATTTTACCCGTTTACACCTTCATACTGTATGAAGGTGTGGTGATTCTCCTTATTGTAATGCTGTATAATGTAAGAAATTCTGTCAGGACTGCAGACAAACTACAGAATCATCGTTACATCATCCTAACGATAAACATGAATTAATCAAACTGTACAATGCATAAAGACTGATGTGTTCAGCCCCTAAAAGGCAGTAATCAAACTACTGTATGAGCGTCTTCACTGCGGTGAACAGGTGCTGAGATATGTGAATATCCAACGTTGTCTGTGTGTGAGAAGCCTCATCACAGTTCACACTGATCAACGGCAGTGAATCAGTCAAGCAGCAGAACGGCAACAATCTTCTCTCTGGGTCAGAGTCGTTTTCCTCAAAACGCCACAACTCCGTCACTCGAGTGCGTCGTCTGAAGCGCTCGCTCAGTGAAAGGAGCTGAAACAAAGACTAGCCTGGACTGAAGCTGATACTTCTGAACTGACGGCATTCATTTTAATATCAACCAGTTTGTCTTTTGAGCTTCATGTGACAACGCACTGAAAGCTAGTTGCAGATCCTGTGTGCTGAGGGCAGCGTCTGTACATCTGAGGTAAACGACCACCAGCAGCAGCCGTTTGCTGATCAGGCGTGACTCTGCTCCGGGACGGCTCTGACCACTGCAGTCTCACTAACGATGAGGTAGTCCAGGTAGATAGACAGCGGGGCGTGTTTCACTAGAACAACGAAAGCACCACGTGAGAAGAATGTTCACAGGAGAACAGCTGTAAAGTGACGATTCTAGTGATCAGGACTCACTATTCTGTTCATGTCCTTAGCAAAGGTCACCCCTTTGCTGTGTTTATCTTGGGAGCCACTGCTGCTTCCTCCAAGGGAGTTTCTCCTGATGATACCTGGCAAAACAAGCACAGTTACTACAGGGTCCCACGTGTTCTTCTGTTGCGTGTAATGCTGTGGAGCCAAGCAGGCATCCGCCCTGACCTTGCAGCGGTAACAGGTCCACGCGCTGCAGGCTGTTCCTGCGGGACGAGGGAAACCCGCTCCCTTTGGAGAGGCGGCGCTGCCGGCTGGACAGCACGGCGGCAGGGGACACGATGGCAGCGGGGGGGACCTTCCCCATCTTCTCATACAGCTCTTCAATCTCTCTCTTCTGTGCAGCCTGGAGAGCCTGAACCTCAGTGAGGTGTCTGACGAGGGAGGGAGGACACAGGGAGAAGAATGGAGCGGCTCCGTTCTGTCACCAGCCTCTATCACACCTGCAGCGGAGGCACTTACTTCTCTCTGAGGTCCTGGAGCTCCTCCAGGATTTCTTCATTGTCGCTGTCAGAGTCATCACTGCTCACGTATTGGGCGTTACGGCTGTAACTCATCATCCATAGATGATGAAGGGCATTGGTGTACTGTGGGCTGCCTGCGGCTCCGTCCCACAGCCTCCCCTCCATCTCAGCTGTCACTGAGAGCCCGCTGTCCGCAGACGTTCCCATCAGGCTGAGGCTGTAGGCCCTCCTCCGGTTCCTCCTCCTCGCCCTCGGCCGTTCGCCAACACTCTCTGCCTCCTCTTCCTCCTGCTCCTCCTCCTCCCGGTCCTGCTGCCTGTCAGCGTCGGGAGGCCCCCCCGGCGAGGCCCCGTGGGGGCGCGGGTGTGGGGGGGACATGGTGAGGGAGGTGCCGAGGCTCGTCTCGGAGCCCCCCTGCTCCTCGGTGCTGCTCTCAGACAGGGCGCTCCCACTGTGAGCGGACTGCGGCGCCGCGTCTGGCGCAGGGACGTCCACGCTGGGCGTCACGTGGAACCGGCCGACGGTCACAGAAGCACACGGAACTTCTGTAAGAGAGAAGCACTGATGTTCAGTTTAAATGCCATCAGTTGATTTGATTTTTAAACGTTCCATCACTGTTTCCCTGCAAGATACAAATAAGGGTAAATGACTTAAACTAGTCAGTTTGTTCATTTCTCACTTCCTCCACACACAAAGATGCAGCTGATCAGCTGATTGACGTGACTGACGACCAGTCATGAACTAAGCAGCAGTGATTGTTCACTGTTGATCAGAACAAAGCCCCACTCATCCCCGACAGACGCGCTGTGATGGAATCTAATAAAGCATTGGTTTGGTGAGTCTCCCAGAGGGTGACATCTCCCAGCGCCTTCACTGGGGCCGGCCTCATAAAAAGTGTGTTGATTATCTGGTGTCACACTCAGAGTGAGTGACGTAACCAGCACGCGCTCACATCTGCATTCAGTTGTTTTTCATGAATGGTCCTGCAGTGCCTCCGTTTGCCCACTGCGTGTCCTTCCAGCAAACAGTCTGCTCCCACTGAGACAGAGGGACTCTGTTGAACGTGGGTTTCTGAGGGGACTAAATACTGGCAGGTGTGGATGTGGGCGGCGAGGCCTGTAACGAGCCTGGGCGCTCAGCGATTGGGCCGCAGCAGTGGGAGGGGCCACCGCCACACTCAGGTTTGTGTTCGTATGAAGTGAAACATGGCATCCAGACTCACGCTTACGTAAGTGCTCCTCCAGGCACCGCTAATAGGTGGTAATGACATCACGAGTACGACCGAAACGCAGAATGAAAACAAGCACAACAGAAGCTTCAGACTGGGAAAAAGTTTGTCTGACTGCAAACATCAACAACAAACTGCACAGTGTGCAACTCCCGGCTACTGACAAACACACTGGGTGTTTATGATCCACAGATGGAGGAAGAAGAGGTTTTAGGAACATGAGGACTGGTTTTCTCACCAGATCCAGAGGAAGAGGATTTCATACTGGGGCTGCTGGCGTTCATCGCAGGAACAGGAGGGTGCAACTGGGCGCTGAAGGACGATAACTGGTGAATCAAGTGAAACAATATGAGGAGCATTAGTGCTACAGCTTAGTGGATACAGGTCAGATCAGCCAGATGCACACGGAGCGAGGACTCACTGTGTTTTCGGGGCTCTCTGGGGGCGATGGCGAAAGCTCTGATGAGGAGTTTGAACTGGAGACGTGTGGTTTGGGCCCAATGCGGGCTGGGAGCTGCTGGGCAGCATGAGCGTGGAGCCTGTCTGCCTGCGCCAGGCTGGGAGGCCCCAACAGTCCGCCCTGCTGCAGAGGCTGCAGAGGCTGCAGAGGCTGCAGAGGCTGCAGAGGCTGCAGAGGCTCCGGGGCCGGCGCAGAGGCGGAGGCCGCGGAAGGTGGAGAGACAGGATGGAGCCAGCTCTGAGCAAAACCAGCTCCGTTCATCTGAGGCGCGCTCCCGACACGGCCGTGGTAGATGTTGTTCGGTGGCGCGGCGCCGGCCGCGGGGTACGGCACCTCCGCCGGTGGGCTCTGGTAGTGCTGCGGGTAGACAGAGCTGTAGCCTGCCGGTGGGACCATGTGAGGGGGCAGCTGGGGGTGGAAGCCTGGGAAGGAGGGCATCCCCTGCGCGGGCAGGCTGGCCGGCGGGATGAAGGACTGGGCCATGCTCATCGCCATGGAGATGACGTTAGCCAAGGAGAACAGGGGCTGCGTGTGGGGGGGCCACATGCTGGGATGCTGGGGCACCGGCGGGGATAAGGTGATGCTCTCATTGCTGACAGGACTGGGGGTCTCGCTCTGAGGGCTTGGGGACCCGGGGGCCGGGGAGGGGGCGGAGGGGAAGGTGGGGTTACTGGCTACACGGGTGAGGGGGTGATGCATCCCAGCGGGCTTGTGAGGGCCCGGAGAGCCCGGATACGGGAATGGGAAGTGAGTGTGGCCCATGAAGGGTACGTGGTAGTGCTGGTGGTGGGGAAGGAGGGACGCAGGGTGGTGATGATGCTGATAATGGAGGGGAGAGGCTGAAAGACAGAGGTTACAACAGATTTCATTAGTGGTCCCAGTTTCCCAATGTCTCCACTTCATTAGTTCCATCACTACAGTCAGTCCAATGTTTCCCCTGTTGGGACATACCCCCTACGTCCGTGCTTCCACATAGAGAATTTCCATAGTGAACAAAGGCATTTTGTTCAAGACACTGTCTGACTTTAATTGCATCTGTACGTTGGAGCTGTTGGCCACGAGGGATTCAGCATCGACGGAGCGAGTGAGGCTTTTAAATGTGACATTTCAGGGGATTTTAAATGGAACACACGTGTGTAGGCAGCGCTTTGGGTCTGATTGTGAGATTAAAGGCGGGATTTCCACATCGGTCCCCGGGGACCGGTGCAGGATGCCAATACCCCAACCCCCGTCTACTGATTTGACATTTACCTCAACAATTACCCCACAGTTATAAAACCACACCTTCTGTAGCCGTGATGCAAACCAGCCTCCTAGTTTTCCACGCTGATGGAAACGGAGGTTGGGCAACAAAAAGGGGCCGAGGACGTTCCAGGCACGGGCGTTTGGACAGTGTGTGTTCTTTATCTCACTTCAAATATCCATTCTACAGGGAGGGGGACTCTGAGGAGGGGGGGTTCTAGGAAATGATGCTGCGCTCGGAGCTGGCAAACAGATGCTGCAGAGCATCACAGAGCAAAGCTCCTGCTTCACAGCTCTCAGAAGAGCCAGAAAGCACACTTCAGGTGAGGTAATTACCCAGGAGGCCCTGCTGCAAGGCGCAGACGGAGGCTTTGGGGTGTGGGGATGTGGCGCCATGCGAGTGTCAGAACAATAGCGGGAGCGGGCGCATTCGCTGCCAAAGGACTGCAACCATTTTTCAGTGTGCTGAAACAGTAAACAATGCTGAGCCTTTTCAGGCAGAGACTGGGGAGGGAGGGGGGGGGGGGTGTTTACCTGGGGCCGTGTGGAAAGACTGGGAACGCAATAGAGGTCGCACAGGTGAAGTCATGTCTGCACTGAAGATGTCTCCATTGGGACATGAGGGGGAGCTGGGGTTGGTCACACTGAAGTCTACGACAGGACACACGTGCAACACGTGCAGTTAGAAGCAGCAGAAGGTCAGTGGTTAGAGACACACAACACAGGATGCAGATTCACATGAATGTAGTGTCATGAGAAAGTGGAGCAGGCGACGTCCAGAGAGGCTCATTCATTTTCAGATTCACATCATTTAATCGGACAGGGTGAACGAAGCTATCGAGGCCGGACGCTAGGACTCACCGGGCAGAGACGAGGACGAGTGCGTCCGAGGGAAGCTGTGACTGTGCAGGTTAGGCTGCAAGAGAGAGATGTGATGACAGTCAGTGTCGCTTCTGTTCGCTAGCTGTACACTCACAACACACCCAAACAGACAAGCTGCGTGGTTCTGAGCCAGAACCCATGAGCGCGGCCTCCAGGCTGCGCTGGCGCTGCCTGTTCCGACTCAACGCTGCCGGGAGCTCGGCCGCTCGGTTCCGAGAGGACGCGGACGATGCCGGGGCTGTGATCAGCGACTGGAGCCGAACCAGGAGGGGTTCGGTCATTGTGAAGCGTGGTGGAAAAGCGTGGCTGCTTTGACTTGTCTCTGGGTGTGCATGAAATCATTCACGATCACGTTGGATCGACGCTGGCAGAACGAGCAGCAGCCCGGCCTTGTCTTCAGAACCCGTTTAACAATGTTCTGGAAATGATTTGTGGTTGTGGGAGCAATTACAGTAAACGCGAGGACGGAGGCACGTGTTAATGGAGGACCGGTCTGGAAATCAAAGCGCAGCCTCAGGTGGAGGACGCGGCGCGGGCGCCGCTGCTGACCTGCGAGGACGACAGCGCGCTGGCGCCGCCCTGGAGGGCGGGCGCGGCGGCCCGGTGGACCGGCTGCTCCTTGGCCATCAGGGCTTTGGCCCGTTTGATGATGTCGCCCATGCGGTGGAGGAAGCCCTCCTTCTCCGAGGGCAGGATGAACTCGTTGTGGACCTGGACACAAACATCATGCAGTAACTGTTACGCGTTGGGACGTGTTGTTGTGTATCGTAACCTCGAGGATCTAAATCATGTTCAGTTTTGCATATTCATCCCGTTTTGGGCCTCGCTGTGATTTGTGTCTCGGGGCGTGGCGACTGTTTCCTGTCAGCGTGGCATAATTCAGCCCATTCTCTACTGGGAACCACAGGCTGCTGTGATGCCAGGAGCCCCCGCTGAGCCAAGACTGCGTAAACAAAAGCCCACTGTGTTACAGGAGCCGGAGAAACGGGCCACGGAGGGAGCGACCGCGGCCGCGTCTCCGCCTCCGCGGCCGGAGGCGGAGACGCGGCCGCCTCCACCTGCGTCACTCGCCTCAGGGTAATTATCAGTCAGCGTGAGGACGGACAAACACCGGGTCCGGGCCCACGATGACTCAGTACATTCAGCTGGGGGGGGTCCCAGTTGATCAGCTGACAGACTGAGGTCATTGATTCTTGATCATCGCCGTGTCTGATCATTTGCTCATCGTTAACCCCTTAAAAAGCTGAAAATACTCATTCATTCATTTATTCACTTGTCGATGGAGTGAATAAAAGCTTTTTTTTTTAATTCTAATCTACCTCATAATCTGTAAAAGCTGCTATTGTCCTGTTTTCCCTTTTCACTGTTAATGCTGAATAAATGGCAGAAACCCCACATCTCTGAGCTCTGATCAGCTGTTACTTTACCAAAAGCTAATTTGAATACACTTCACAGTGTGATAATCCTGGTTGTGGTGTTTGTTGCAGCATCAGCGGGACCGACCATGACAGCAGCGATGTCGTCGGGGTTGTCTCCGTCCAGGTCGAACTTGAAGGTCACCATCTTGTCGTTGTGCGTCTGCAGCTGACACTCCACCACGCGGTCCACTTTGTCGGAGAGCTGCGGGTGAGGTGAGGCCCGGTTCAGACTGTGTTTGTCTGGGCTTCCAGCGCAAACACGCTCCTCCAGCGGCCGCGGAACAATGCGCCGCGGTCGCTGGAGGAGGACGCGGCCGCTGATAATCAGGGCGGAGCAGCGGCAGTTAACTTGTGATTTATTTGTTTATGGTGCGTAGGCGTGAATCACCCCGGTGATGCGCAGCCGGGAGCGCGCGCGCCTCCGGAACAGCTTCCCCGCGCCGCGTCTGGCGGCCGCTTTCTCGCTCCGCTCCGTCGGACCCTCGTAGCCGTCGCTCAGGCCCGACGTGACGTCGGAGGCGTAGCTGCGGAGGAGCAAATGGAAGCGGCTGCGGGTTAGAGTCCAGGAATGTGGATTTATCGTCATCCGCCGTCGCTGGTCATTCACACAGTAACAAACAACATTCTCCAAAGGCCCTGATGTTTCACAGCGTCTGTGTCTGTAGGAAGCGTTCCAACACAACATCCGTCCTCTCATCAGAAGCTTCAGCGAGGCCTATTTGCGTCTCCGGGCTCTATTTGTGTTGCCGTGGCCACAGACCCCCCTCCGTGCACCTCTCTGTGCAGCAGCTCGGTCTGCAAACGCCGACAGGTCGGCGGCCGCCGCTCCGCTTTTAAAGGCCTCGACCGCACAAGCAGCAGAGCCTGAGACGGGCCATTTATGCACGGACGCACGTGACCCCTTCGCTCCGCGCTCGTTCTCTGGGGAACTGTTGCACAACTGGGACTATGCTGTGGACCTAAATGGGAGAAACTCAAGCTGCACCTCCACACTTCACTGTGAAGCCTGTGGAGGTGAAGCCCAGATGAAAAGCCCTCCACACGTACACATAACTAGTGCAGGCCTCCTGCAGGGAGTGAAGCCCCCAACATGGAAAACAGGGCCTCATCCACTAATGCTGGGGCGCATTCTGCCTCACTGCAATGAAAACACAGAGGGGCCTATCCATCGCCTCAGGCTTGTTGTCGCAGCCTGGCAGATGTGGAGGAGGAGGCGTCACCGTGGCAACGGCAGACGCGCACGCACACATACGCCCGGGACGCAGAGGGGGAGCACACGGGCTGAGGCTTTACCTGTCCACAGGTGAGTTGAAGCCGCTCGGGGACCCGCAGTGGCCGTGCTCGATGCTGCTGGACACGGCGATGCTCTGAACAGAGGAGGAGGCGGTGAGAACAGGAACGCCCACGTCCTCCCTGAGACTCAGGCTACTCACCGAGGGGAAGCGCAGCGCGGCGATGGGGGGGCTGCTCACGGGCCGGGCGTCGGGGAAGTCCTGGAGCCCGGGGGAGCTCATGTCGCCGTCCGTCTCGCAGTCAGCTGTTTCAACAGAGACACGGCCCGTTAGCGTGTGACCAGCTGCGTGGCCTGAGAGGCGGCGTCGCACCGGCACCGGCGCTCCAGAGCCGATCAAACTGTTCCACAGCAGCAAGAGCCACTTGCACAAACCCAATAGCTCGTCCAACCGCAGCCTCATATTTCACTGCACCCCTCCCTTGGGCTCTGATATGACGGACTGTCGGTTTTGTGCAATTGTAAAACAAATGAAGCAATAAACATTTGTCTCCAGAGGCTGTGATGAGTTTCTGATGCTACGTATTTGGTTTAAAGCTACAGGACGACGTTAAATCAGTGCCGTTCCTTAATGACGTGACGCAGGCCCAGTGTGAGGAGCTCACAGTTAGCGGAGGACAGGCTGGTGTGGCGGATGTGGAAGTGCTGGTCCGCCTCGGGCTCCTCGGGCTCCACGGGGCAGTTGGAGCTGACGCCAGAATCCACCGAGGTGGTGGCGGGGGACAGGAGGGGGGCGGGGGGCGTCCGGGCCGGGCCGGGGGGCGGCAGCGGCTGGGCCTCGGCCTCCTCCTCCAGCGCCTCCTGCTCCTGCTGCCTCCTGCGCTCCTCCGCCTGGCGCCGCAGCTTCTCCCTCTGCCGCTTGATGGCCGTCACCCGGTCGCGCACGGCCTTGGCCACCAGCTTGAAGTCGGCCTCGCACACGAAGCCCAGCACGACCTGCAAACAGCGGTAGACGCAGGTGAGCCGCACCAGGAGCAGCCTGTAACGCAGCAGATGCTGCACGGACTGAGGCGTCACGTGGCGGGAGGCCGGGACGCGCAGTCCGTCCTTGCCTCTCACCACATCCAGATTACAGCCAATCGGCCGGACTCCGTGTCCCGCGCCGATACTGAATTTGATCTCGATGAAAAGTGGAGGAATCCAGGCTCGTGTTTTCATTAAAAGTGACCTCTACCGAGCGTTCCTAGAGGACGTGCTGTTAAAGCTCGCCTCAGAAGGAAGAGATCCATTATCTTATTAAATACAGTGCGTGACCTCGGCTGCTTCCTGCGGCGGCCTGTTGATTAAACGCTGACTCGTCGCCCTTGACACGCGTGGCGGCCGCCTCTTACGGGCCGGGGCACATTACAGCATGTCTGCTGTCATAACAGCATCATAAAGGAAGCATAACGATGCCGGGGGGCGTCACCGAGGCGATTTCACTGCTTGGGGTCAAAGGTCAAGCCAGCGATGAGCTTGTGTATGTGCGTGTATGACTCCTGTTATATCAAGAGTCAAACTTGTCAAATCTATTATAAAGCAGGAATCTGAACCCTGCGCAGCCTTTTCTTTCCAACTCCCCAGCGAGGGCAATCATTAAAGGGAAGGAAACTGGAGCTGAACGCGAGCGCTGCCATATATCCAGTCAACCCCCCTCCAAAAACCTATAAAAGGCTGAGACCATAAATCACGCTGACGGTGCAGAGACCGTGGGGGTTGGTTGCTCTATCTGCTCATCTGGAATCACTTAGTGACTTCCTGCACTCGCAGCCAGCGAGCTGCCTACCATCTCCTGCGCCACCTCCTCAGGCACGTCTTTGTAGAGCTCGAAGAGGAACTCGATGGCGTTGTTGTCCTTGTACTTCCCGTGGAGCTTCTTGGTGTCGTCCATGCGCAGCCACAGCTTGAGGCCCGACTTCACCATGTCGTCCTCCTCCGCCAGCTCCACGTGCACGCCGTTGTTCTCCTGGAAGAAGGGGTGGTCCAGGAGGTCCTGGATGGTGTACCTGCAGCACGGGCGGCAGATCAGACACGCTAGTTATACAGAATGCATGATGGTACGATGAGGAAGTCTGGCTGCTAAAAGCAAAGCGTTCTGTAATTACACTAAATGAGAAGCTGCAGCAGACAGTGAGCCTGATATTTAACACACTATGTTTATTTATTTGGGACGAAAGTAAGGAGAATTATTTGCATCCAGTTCATGTTTTTGTACCTTTCGTCTTTGTTCATACGGATGCATCCCTCAATGATCTCCTTCAGCTCTGGGACTTTGACTTTGTAGAAACTGTCGGGTTTTATTCCCTGTAAGGACATAAAAAACACTGAGTAATACGAAAAGTAGGAGAAGTGCTTCTCTGACAGCTTCCTCCGCTTTGCTTTGTACAGAATAAGAATCTGCTGCTGAAGGAACCAAGAAAGGCACAAACAGCCAGTTCCACCTGAGCTGGATGCGAATGTCAAGCTCTCATTTGTGACTGCAGCCAGCGTGACATCATGTCAAGGAGAGCCGAGAGGCTGCGAATGGAAAAACCCAAGACGCTCTTCATCCTCCTGTTGATAACTTAAGCGCAGCCTTAAAGAAGCAGCTCAGGCAGGACAACATGATGAAACGGGACGTTTTTCTAAATGCGGTCATGAGAATGTGCCCAGATTACAGCTTTGTCCCTGTAAAAACACAGATACGAGGCTGAGACGCGAGGTCAGTGGGGATGTTTAGCCTGCTGCTGCAGCTGATGTTGGGTCAAAACACCCACACGATTAGATTTGTCAGGAAAATGCTGAGCAACACGTTTTGCGACATGTGACGGAGCCTCTGTGGCCCCAAACAGAGCTTCTCCGTCCTCCAATCTGAGTGATGCCACCGTCACCCCGGTGACTGCGAACCAACCTGACCGTCTGCGAACACTCTAATCTCAGTGCATGTGAAATGTGATTTGGAGGATGTGAAGAGAAACACAGATGCTTCTCTGTTCAGGCACCTTTCAAATAAATCAGTCCAAATTCAGTTTGTGTCTCCTCTCCTGTGGTACCAACGGTCCAGATAAGATCTTGAGAAATATGCTGCTGCCAATTGATTCAGTTCAGAGGACGACACAGAAACAATCATTGAATAGCCTTGACATTTACTTTCAAAAGAATAATTATATTTTTCTATTTGTTCAAATTATCATGGTTATTTTTTGCGAGCAAATCTTCCTGCTTTAAATGACATTTTCAACATTAGAGTCATTGTTCCTGTCGTAACAACATATTGTTCAGATTTAATATTCAACCTTTCAGCTGGTTTCACCTTAAACTTTAGTTTTAAGAAAGAAAAAATCTTGAGTTTTGAACAAATGAAGAACATATGTGCAGATGAAGCCATTTCTAATGTAAACAGGGGAGTTTTTTAAATTATTTTCTGATGGTTTAAAAAGCAAACAATGAATCCATTCATAAAGAAAATTAAAAGCAGATGAATTGATAATGAAAGTCGTAAAATATTTGTAATCCCTGCAGCGATTTTCCAAAATCTAGTGTAAAACCTAAGAATCAATCATAGGCTTGTCCTGTATTTATGCATAAAACTATTCAAACATCTGAACAGTGTCCGGTGTCCAAGAACCTCAGAACATAATACTCCTCCTCTCCAATATGTGAGGCCACGTTTCTTACTCCTGGCTCCATAAATGACAAATGACTTCATGTACAAGTTTGTCAAGTAAATGACTGCAAATAAGATTTACAGGTAAGTCATTAATGTCAGAAACTGTAAGAGACACGTCAATAAATTAACAGATACTTATAATTATAAAACGTAACCGGCTCGTAAAAACACGCCCAGCAGGATCTAATTCACGTTATTATTGTTTCTGCTCCGTCACGTTCGCACTTCTCCGCTGTCGTCAGACTGGGTTCGTGTTGCAGGAAGGAGACAGGCCTCTTTGTGGAGCGAGGAGTGAGACAGCGTTTCCAAAACATATAATTCCAGCGTCGCCCGCCGTCGCCCACCGTGGCGTCATCGCCCGCTGGCACCGAGGCCCAAACACAGGGTCACACTTTTAAAGCATTCTGTTTGTCTAAACCTCTAACATTTGTGTCTGTACGCGGGTTCTGGGCCTGAATTCAAGCCCTACTCGTCCCTAAGCAGACGTTCAGACAGGGCCTCTCATTGTCCGGCAGCTCAGGCACACGTCGGTAGAAATCAGCGTCTTTGCAGCAGGTCAGCGTTTTTCATCCACACATTTTCATGGAGCACAGAACTTTAAACCAGCGGCGGCGCCGGCAGTCAGCGAGTGCATCGTGGACCTGAGCCCGAACGGACCAAACAGAGCCTATAACAGAAGAACCCGGCGGGACGTCCACGCGCAGGCACCACAGATCCTGCTTCCTGCTTCCTGCTCATCTACTTAAAGTCAACATGTGCGGACCATTAGACTGAACACAGCACGGGACTCACGCTGGTGACTTTGCGGTAGATCTGGGCCGCGTTCTGGCACTCGGAGTACGGGTACTCGGACGTGGCCATCTCCAGGATGCACATCCCGAAGGCGTAGACGTCCACGGCCTCGTCGTACTTCTCCTCGTACATCTCTGGGGCCATGAACTCCGGCGTTCCTGTGACACACGCTTTTATTAGGGCGGTTTGAGTCCGGGTCCGGACCGCTTAGTCAGCGCTTTAATAGACGCAATGCTGCACCTCACAAAGAGGCCGGCGCCATTAGTGACTCTGAAGCAGCACAATAAAACGAAGGTGTTGATGAACTGCGTTGATATAAAATGATCCGGCCGAGCTGCTTTTCCCACGTAACAGTAACACCTTCACATCAGCAAACTACTGGACAAAGTGAACCAACACGTGTGCATGTGACTCCCTGCGTCTGCTTAATGGGAACTCAAAGTGTTGACATTAGAATGGAGACTCTCAGCATCAGATATGTCTGCAGATGATGGGAGCAGGGCTGCATCTCCACTCACCAATCACGCTTTTAGCGAAAGAGGCACTTTTGAGCGTGGCCAGGCCCAGGTCGCCGATCTTGACGGAACCGGTCGGACCTGTGATGAAGATGTTGTCACACTTGAGGTCGCGGTGGATGATGGGAGGCGTGCGCGTGTGCAGGAAGTGCAGCCCCTTGAGGATCTGACGACTCCAGCGCTGCAGCAGCTTCAGCTTCATCTCCTTGAACCTCTTCAAGTATCTGAAAGAGAGTGGATCACAGTAAAACCCGTCCCTCATCCTGACAGCAGGAAGCGAGCTGGACTCCAGCTCTGCAGCCGCCCCTCGCTCTCATTCTGCACATTTTATTAAGACACAGACACGTCCTGCCGGCGCTGGAGGTCGGACGTTTAGTTTAGACGGAGGACATCCGGAGGGATCGGACCTGGACTGACTCACGTTTTCAGCGTGCCGGACGTCATGAGCTCCGTCACCAGGATGATGCACTTGTGGCCCTTCACCGTGGACTTCCAGGAGTCGTGGAAGCGGACGATGTTGGGGTGCTGCAGCCCCTTCAGCATCTCCACCTCCTCGCTGAAGCGCTGCCGCTCGGCCTTGGTCAGCTTCCGGGTCTGCAGGGAGGCGGGAGCAGGTCATGACGTCACGTCTGCTCAGAATAACATACGCTGACACAGCAACAAATAAGGGGCCCCAACACACGGCGGCAGATTTAGTTCAGCTAATGAGCCCCGTGTGGGACTGGAAGCCACAGGTTCATCCCTTTGGGCGACGCTCCTCTTACATAATCCCATTTATTACCCAATGAGGCCTCTGACTCTATGTTTAAGACCAGGACTCTGAAGTTCATGTTGAACAGGACCAAACACTGAAACGCTGCCGAATGAACAAAGACATTTTTGTGCTTCCTCTGGGATGAATGGCACAATTTAGCTGCCGCTGGACTAACTCTGCCTGTGGTGGGTAGTTAGTGGAAAACTCCCCGGAGACGCGGGGCCCATGAATCCTGCATTGAGGCGAACGCCTGGAAAAAGAGCCCAGCATGTGTTTACGCTCACAATCAACGTGACCGCTTCTCAGAACGCTAACGCTACGGCCGCTAACGCTAGGCTTCAACAGGAGGCGGCCTGTTCCCTCTGTAGCTGTCAGTCACGTCACAGCAGAGTCAAACCGGAGGCACAGTCTGAGCAGGTTTACATGAACACGGGCTGCAGCTCATCCGTCGTACAGATGCAAACAGCTCCAGATGTTACACGTGTTCAGGCCGTTCCACGCCAAACGGGTGAAGCTGCTGCAGAGGCTGAAGGGACTGAGTGCAGGAGAGTGAGTCACTGGGTTTATGGCTTGATGCACATCTGGATATTTATGTATCTAAGCCTGATAAGAAGCGTCTCCTGTGGAGAGTGGCCCGAGTGCAGAGTTGACACCTCCCAACCTGATTAACTGCAGCCTGGCATGCAGCGGGACCGGCCCGGCCCGGCCCGGCCCATAAAACGCCCAACAAACGCAGGGGTTGTTTAAAAGTGACTCATCCAGGCCTGTGTTCGATTCAATGCAGCGAAGTGGAGCGTTGTTGATTCAAAGTGTCCAAAAGCGTCAAAAAAGGAGGTTTGGTTAATTACTGAGTGCAGACAGAAACAAGCTGCGCAGCTATGACTGAAACCCAAACACGCTGGACCCCTAAAAGGTGCAACACCGAAACCAGCATCCATCTGCAGCCGCCGCGCTCGCTTGGTCGCTCGCTCGCTCTCTCTCTCTCTCTCTGGAAAACCAGGCCAGAAACATTGCGTAACCGCAGAGGAGGCGATGCAGGGGGCAGCCACAAAAACAAACTGTCTCTGTTCCACAAAGACCAGTGGGCGTGTCCTCCACCAGAGGCGTGTGTGTGTGTGTGTGTGTGTGTGTGTGTGTCTGTACGTGTTTGTACATGTGTGTGCGTGTGTTTGTGCATTTGTGTGTTTCTGTGTGTGTGTGTGTGTGTCTGTACATGTGTGTGCGTGTGTTTGTGCATTTGTGTGTTTCTCTGTGTGTGTGTGTGTGTGTGTGTGTGTGTGCATGTGTGTGCGTGTGTGTGTCTGTACATGTATGTGTGTGTTGAGTTGGGGGTCTGCGATAGCTGGGGCTGGAAATATTTGGGCTCGCTGCCACAGAAAGCGAGTTATATAAGTTGTGTTGATGGTGGAGCCGCTGGTATTAAGTGGAGTCTGTGAGTGGACCTGTTATGACGACCAGGACCAGAACTCCACGCCAGCCCGCATTTGCGCCAAACCAGGTGTTTGAGACGGGAGCAGTAGGATTTGGGTCGGAGCCAGGCAGCGGGGGGACGGGCCGTGGGTCTGTGTGAGGCTGAGCACAGGGAGAGCGGGAACGTTCTGCGTCCTCATCATCACATACTGAAGCTCAGGGGAGTTTGTTTCCTTGAACGCAGCCCTAGAAAGAGACTATGTTTAGGCTCGAGGCCTGAGCGCTTCAATCACCCCAGCCCACCTTGACCTCTGTGTGACCCCCCCACAGCGCGTCCTGCAGAACCTGCACAGCTGCAGCCAACGAGCGAGTCCTGAGCCGCAGCATTGAGGTCAAAGGCAGCGGGTGAGGAGCGCTGACCTCACGCCTCCGCGAGGCCGACGCGCGGCTCAGAGCTGCACGGAGGCGCACACTGGTGCATTCAGGGGCAACAGGTGAGAACTGAGGCGGCTGTGTGCTCCGTCCAAGCAAAAGCCAAGCTGCTGGGCACATGGAGAGGTCAGAAACTGATCCCTGATCTGACGAGGATCCAGCCCAGCCTCTCTCTCTCTCTCTCTCTCTCTCTCTCTCTCTCTCTCTCTCTCCCTCTCTCTCTCTCTCTCTCTCTCTCTCTCTCTCTCTCTCTCTCTCTCTCTCTCTCTCTCTCTCTCTCTCTCTCTCTCTCTCCCTCTCTCTCCTCTCTCCCTCTCTCTCTCCCTCTCTCTCTCCCTCTCTCTCTCCCTCTCTCTGAACTTGACCCGACTAATGAGATAGATGAGGTGGATATTGGATTACACGGTGTCTCGTGCTCGTGGTGTGAAGTTGGCTCTGGAGCGAATCCGCGTCCCGCTGCTCCACATTTCGCTGACATTGTATTGGTCCATTCCTCACTTGCCTCAGACTTATTTTGGAGTATTTGCTCTCCTGTTTCCTGTTGACCTGCCGTCTGCAGCGGGCCAACATCAGCCTGGACCCGTGAACCGGGCCGTCCGGTTGCCCCGCGTTGCCTCGGCAACACTCCAGCGGTTCACCCTGTTACACTTAACGTCTCCCAACCTGTCTGCTTTTATAAACAGCTCTGCAGCTCCTAAAATAATCCTCCACCCTTTAATGCAGAGCCCTGACTTTGGCTTTGCACGCACCCGCACATACCTGCTGCACCTTCTTTGTTTCTGACGTGGCAGCTTGCGATTATGCAGCTGACATATTCTATAGCTGCCTGTCATTTCATTAGCAGCTCCCACAGGATGAATGGAGCCAGCACTCTGTGGCCTTTGGTTAACTTCTCATGGGATTATTGGAGGACAGGCCTGTTTACAGACATACGGCCGACTGGTGTCAGCATGATTAAAGGGCCGAGGGCACGAATCCTCTCAGTTTGACCGTCAGTATAATAGTGGAGACGATTCTTTATAAAATCAACCTTTGCTTATTCACATCCCAACATTTAACCAGCTGGAAACCCTTCTTAATGGAGCAGCTGTGAGGGAAGTCAATAAACAAGTGAAGAGTCACGAGGACGTCCATAAATAAACCCCATATATTTAGCGGTAGTGGTCCTGAGCGCAGGCCGTTACTGTAGGAACCGGGTGCCTGTCGTGCACCGTCAGCGCCGTGAAGCCTCTTAAACCCGATTAACGTGAGTCAGCTGGAGGCGCAGCGCGTCACCTGCAGCAATAATCTGTGAGCGAGCACGTTTACGGCATCACTGACGGTCTCCACGTTGAAAGGGTCCATTAGCAGAGATGTGTCCACACAGAGCAGGTCTGCTGTCGGGGGTCGGGACCGTGCTACACTTCGCTGTGTTTAGTGGGAACTCTCCCTCCGATTATTTTAAATGTTTACAATAATTACAGCCTGAGCTGCTGTTACAGGCTTCAACACGCACCCGACGACGGGGACCTGCCAGGTTCTGGACGCACGTCGCTCACAGGCAGATTCCATGCGTGTTCTTCCACCGGTTTCCTGAGTCGCGGCTGGATTTGCACGCACTTGTTTTAAAAGGCTCAATTACGGCCATTTGGGCGTCAAAGAGAGGGAGTGATTGATGGTTCTGGGTTTATAGGTCATCATTCACACCGGAGAGAGTTTTCTCAACAAAAAGTTAAATATCTGAAGAATATCAACATGTGATCCCTGGTTCTTTAATCAATAATTAGCTAAGCATCATGTGGGTTTAATAACATTCCAGCGTTTGTTGCTGAGTGCTGCACGGCGCTGGAGCCCAAACCAGTCCAGTCGTGGCTCCAAACCAATGAGCGATTCATCCCAGGACTCGCTTTCACACCCGACGCCTTCGTCCTGAACGTTCCAACACACACGGGCGATTCAGGAATGACCAGAGCTCAAAGCCCCCCTGACACACACACACACACACACACACACACACACACACACACACACACACACACACACACACACACACGCACACACACGTACAGAAACACACACACACACACACAGAAACACACAAACACACACAGAAACACACAAACGCACAAACACACGCACACACATGTACAGACACACACGCACACACACACGCACACACACACACACACACACACACACACACACACACACACACACACACTCTGCTTTAATAGCTGTTTGGCTCCGGGTCTTTGGTTTGTTTAGGAAGCAAAACTCGGATGCAGAGCGACCATGTGTTTTTCAGGAACAGTAAATAAAAAATATACTGAGGATCAGGCGCTTTATCAGGTTTTATCTAAAAGCCCCTGTGTGAACGTTTACAGAGCAGTACCAACATCCGCGAACCTTAAGCAAACCAATTAGGTCAAAGCTGCTACTGCTGTCACCAGGATGAAGGCGCTCCATCTGTTTTGTGGTCGGCCATCTTTGAACGAGGCTCCACTGTCTAATTTCAATGATTCTGATGTTGAAGATCATCAGGCGGTGAACGCTGACCTTCACCACCACCTTTATGACTCACACCCCGTCTGTAATCAAACATCGCTGCGTCTTCAATTCTGTCAATCAGCACTTTGCACCCTGTCACCTACTGTTTGTTAGTGAAGCTGTAACGCAGCAGTAAAAGGTCACTGAACGCGACGCTCCCCCCGCGTGGATCGGACGAGGGCCCGGTGGGTTAAGCGTCGGTCACGCGCCTCGGAGACGCTGCGCTACGAGCTTGAACTCACGCTCGCCGACACACCTGAGCTCCGGTTTCCCATAGAGACACACCAAACAGCCCGCGGCGGCCGGCACGAAGCCGCCCCAGCTTGTATCCGCTGAGACAGTAACAGCGAGATCCTTTATCTGCTGTAGCCCTGGGTGCTCACAGGAGCCCGACGTGCAGCTTCGCGCAGCGTAACGGCCCAATAGGACGCAGCGCGCTGCTCCTGCAGACGCGGCGCCGGCCCGATGAGCCGGTGCCGACGCGTGGTGTCACGGCACCGGCCACACAGACGCTCCGGTTCCAGCAGCCATGCGGGTCTGAGGACAGAGATCCGACACAGACTCCAAAGTGAGCAGGTCCATCAGCGACGCGTGTGGTTCCGCTGCCACAGACTGGACTCACACTGAGCGACATCAGCGACCCAACGCCTGATCATCACTGTGCTGCTGCACGTGGAGCTCCTCCAGTCAGTGCTGTGCTGATGCATCAGCAGAGCCACGCACCGACCTCTCCACCTGGAGTTTCCTGCAGCCGGGACTCACACGTCGCTCTTTAAACGCCCTGAATGAAGCCTCCCGTAAAAACCGGAGCAGAGCGTCGAAACAGAGGCGACGGTGACGTCCGGCGCTCGTAAACGCGGCGAGCTGCGTGTGAACGGAGGAAGTCGTCATTTTTGTCACCTCCACGCTTCATTCGTGGCGGTGTCATGACTGTGTATGCATTAAGACACTGTTATTTCACTGGGTGCTGCAGTTCAGACAGAGCAGACGCTTTGTTTGTCCGCGTGGAAACAAGCGCCGCCGTGACCGTTCTCCACCGAGGCCCATTGTCTTTATCTGCGTGTACCAGTCGCTGTGACCTGCGATGATTACGGCTCGTAGCAAAAACCGGCTTAAAGCAGGAAACAAAGCAGCTCTGTGACAGAGGTGGATGCGGCGGCACCGTGTTACTGTCTGACAGAAACCATGATCCGATCAGCTGGAGTCGACTGACGCTTCCTTCACGTTCAAGCAGCTGATCTGAACTTCCTGTGGATTACAGCTCAGCCGCCGCAGCTCCCGCTTCAAAGCGCTCAGCGTTTTTCTGCCCGGCTCGAAGTGACGCACCTCCGACTGCTGCTCCATCAATATTACGGCGGTGCCTGTGTTTAGCCACCAACAGCCAGCGTTTGTGCCCATTTAAGCGCCAGCGAGGGACCGGCTGGTGATTTCCACTGTCTCTTTGAGGTTAACGTATCACAACAGTAACCATATCAACAATGAGCACCTTTAAGCCTATTAGCAGTGATTAAGCGGCTTAGCGGGGCTCATGTCTCCAGTAAGCAGCTGAAGCGGCATGCTTGTTTCCAACGCGGCCCCCGGCCACTGAGCCGCGGCCCTTTTCATTCCGATGGAGTCGAAAACAGGGGTGTTTTTCACTCACAGGATGTAAATGATGTGTTTGACCCGAGGCCGCGAGACATCTGTGCCGCTCCGAGCCCCTCAGCCGCTCGCCAGCTTCGCCAAACACACACCTGTTGTGTGAACTGACAGCTCCCCACCTGCTGCTGGGGCCCAGTGCACTCTGGGTAATCCCTGCCTGCCTGAACCGCTCAGATGGAAGTCAGACTGATCTGGACCTTGAAGGTGCCGTTCCATCGTCACTGTATTCATTGGACCGACCAGAACTCCGCTGCTGCCAGAGTTCTGGTTCCGTGGCACAGAGCTCCACCTGAGGTTCAGAGGGCGCCGCTCCTGAGAGGCTGCAGACGCCACCGCGCCGAGCGCCGAGCGCCGAGCCACAACTTAAAGCTTAAAGCTGTAAATCCTTGGCTCTGCTGCAGAACCAGGAGCGGCAGCTGTTCCCCAGGCTGTCTGGTGCCCGGGTGCCAAGCGGCAGCCCGCGGGTCCAGCCCGGCCGGACCGGGACGCACGGACCGGGACGCGCACCCGCACAAAGACTGACGCTGCAGCCGGGGGCGTTCGCACGTGAGGCGCTCGTCTCACCTCTGTCACCGGTTGAAAATGAAAACAGAGATTAGAGCGGGTCACGCAGGCAGAGCGACGGCTGACAGCACGACCCGGTTAGATCCTCGGCCCGACACGGCCCGGCTGAAGGTCGGCAGAGAATAACGTGCAGTAGATTAGCTGCTCGGCTCGGCCGGGGTCTGGGGGAGCGATTCGAGCGGAGCAGGGATGGACGCGTTGGACAAAGGGGCTCGTTCTGTACCTGCAGCTCGCACCAGGCCACCTCCACCGTGGTCTCCGTGTCCAGGCCTTTGTAGACCGTCTTGAAGGAGCCTCGTCCGATCTCTATGTTGAACTTGAGGTACCGTCCGTCAGGGGAGGTCGCCACCGCCTTGGTCTCCACGTCCTCCTTCTCCTCCTGCTCCCACTGAGGATCAAACGTGATGCGGGACAACACCTTGTGCTGCCTGTGTTTGACTTCGCTCTCAGAGTCGGAGCTGGCGTCCGCAGCGGCGGCGCGCGCTGCCGGAGCCCACGTCCCGGCGGGGGGCCCGGGCTCCGGGTCCCGGCTGCAGGGGGGCGTGTTGGAGCTGGTGCCCGGGCTGGAAACGGGAGACGGCGACTGTGGGGAGTCCTCTGCTCTGGACTCGCACAGTGTCGGGATGTTCTCCGCCGACCACGACAGGGCTTTGGAGAGCGCGCCGCTGTACAGCGGAGAGTCGACGTCCATGCTGATCTTCTGCAGCCCGTAGGAGTTCCTCCGCGCGCCCAAGCCGTGCGTCCTCAGCACGGACGGCACGCGGGACAAGCAGTCGTCGCTCATGTCCACGGACAGGCCGGGGAAGCCGCGCGCGGGGATCTCAACCTGAGCGTGGGACATGGTCGTGGGTTCAGCGCCTTCTGGGTTGAGAGCCTGGATGCGCACATTGGAGCACGCGTTACTTCAAAGTTTCCGTGATGTCAGTGGCTTTAAACAAAAGGCATGTCACATTATGGCTACCGACACACGACTACCTCTGACACGTCCGCGTACTTTTAGAAACCACGGATATTTAATATGAAGCTACTCACTCATCACATCCGTTGGGTAAAACACTTCACGCGGACGCACTTGAACGCATGGCTCCTATCGAATAATCCCTGTCGACCTCCTCCTTTCTCCTCCCTTCGCGAAGTCCTCAGCCATAACCTCCTAGAGCGGACGGCGGCGTCTATATCAACAGAGCAGCGGAGGCTGCGCGTCCTGCGCGCCGCCGGTGTGCGCTCCCGCTCCAGCTCCGCCCCTCGCGGCTCACACGCGCTAATAGGCCGAGCCAGAGGGAGTAATTAAAGAGTCAAACGTGAGCGTGTGCGCAAATGAACAGTCTGTTCTCCAGAACCCCGACATTTGTTTTCACTGCGGATGGGATGTTGTAATTAACAGACGCCCAGGAAGATGCGCGAATTACCCCGAACGAGCCATTTGGAGCGGCCACGTCAAGGCGCACGAGCGAGGTCCGTCCTTTGCGCGTTACGCACAACTTTGGTTTAGCGCACTTTTATTGAAGTAAAACGGCCACTTCACAAATAAAAAGGCAAATAGACAATACAAGTGGAATGTGGGACGACAGGGGAGACGCAGGGTGGAAACTTGGTGCTGTTGAAACAAGACACCTTTATCAGCCAAGGTCACGCTAGGCCCCACCTGTCCTGTAACTGTACACACTGGCGTTATCAGCCAAACACACCAGGCTCCGTGGAACCCTATCACGCCCCAGAAGCAGGACACAGCGGCCCGTGATGTGACTGGACCACGCAGCCACCCGGCCATTCAGTACAACTGCAAGCAGCCCTTTTACGCACGTCAACACACTGGGGCGCTGTCACCGTCAGCGCTTATCACGTCACGTCACAGGAGCGTAAAGGCCGAGCAACCGCTTCTGACGCTTTCAAGCACTTTGGAGACACAGACAATTAGGAAATTTCTAATTTATTCTCGTACGAGATTTGGAAAAAGAGGTTGGAAATATTCAAGGAGCAATAACAGAGAGTGTCACAGTTTCCACTGCACAATAAGAAGACAGCAATCAGTACATGAAGTTACTGCACACAGCTGAGTGGGGCTGGGATTGGTCCTCCTCTGGAAGCACGTGCCTCTGGTGTTGGAGTCTGGAATTTCTTTGGGTTTTTCATTTGCAACAGAGGAACAACAGCCAACAGCAAAAGGGCCAGAGATTTATATCAAGTATGTTTATTAACAGGGAAAACTGGGCTAAAACTAATTCTATTTACAAGAACAAAAAGTAAAGTTACAGCTGGCGAGGAAAGATTTCCCCTAAAGTCAGACAGGATAGTATTTAGTCCCCTGATAGACGCATTGCATGTTTAAACGGCAACAGTTGTTACCTGTGACAACTTTAAACACAGTGTCACCATTGCTCATTACCCCAAACACTAAATGATATTGGTTCTCTTCCAATAAGAAAAGGCTCTAAATGCAGGCGACCCAAAAGGCAACAACTGCGAGTCCAACATCCTCTGGAGTGGACACTGAGGTGCACCTTGTAGCCTTAAATGGCGAAATGTCAAATTTGCCTGTAAGGTACAGAATGAGGGCTCCTGGACAGAATATGTTGGATTCCAGCACCATTTCAAAAGAATTTGACACCTTTTCCATCATCCATGGTGATGATCTCTGCTTTGCCATCTGCCTGTAAAGCCTGCAGCGAGCGCAGCAGCATCCACTCTTCTAATCCATGAAACTCTGGAGGAGCAAAGAGTGAAAGGTTGCAAACGATTATTGTCTCAAACAACATCTTAACATCACATCGTACTCCAGCGTCGTAGGGTCATAATAGGGGGAAAAGCAGGGCCGAAAGATTTCAGTAACAGTTCAATTTGACATTGCACTCACACCATACCTTCAGCTTCAGTGTCGTCACCATTGGACAGTTCATAGAGTGTAAACACAGAGTTGCTCATTCCATTTTTGGAAACCTAAAATGATATTCAATTAAAGACAATGATATTCTATTTTGTGTAAAGGGTTTAAAAAGCTTGTAGCAGAGTCAACTAAAGGTCTAACATTCTTGTCTGGCATTAGTTATCTAAAGGCATAAATGACAGCATGGTACCACATACAACAGCAATACACAGTGCAAGTAAGAACCCATCAAGAACCCATACTTTCACAGCACAGTTTCAGAGTTCGTACACCGTGTGGCTCAGTGTGATCACTCACCCACTGGTATATTAACTTGCCCCACTCCTCCGGTCGTCTCCACATGACTAAACACCGGGATTTGTTTTTGTCTAACCATTCGAGGTTCCCTAAGGTCAGACAGCCCAGGGATTAAATGTTTATTACTTCAATGTTAGAAAATGAGGAGTGTAATTAATTTCAACAGTATGCAAATGTTTGGACAGATCACAATTTACCCTTTTTCCTTAACTCCTCAAACACAACTTGAATTGCTTCCATTGACAGTTTTCCTGGAATTTAGTTAAGGTCTGGCAAAAAAGTAACAAACACACAACACAATACAATCTATTTATGAGCTATTAAACAACAGTTCATATAATAAAACTGTAACAATGTTTATTTTGCTGATCCACTCATATCAACACTAAGGATCATTTAGGATACGTTCTAGCTTCTTGTTGTTGAACACAGGGCTTTCCTGGGCTTCCATGACATCCAGAGTGTAGAGCTTGTGGTGTCGGCAGTAGGACAGAACCATGGAACACCATGCTGCCAGCTGCTTCTGTCTTGTGTCAACATTTGGCTGTAGCCTGTTCACAAAGGGATGAGCAAAGGATGTAAAATGAAGTCACCGCAAGGCAAACAGCAAGACTGTGGTAGGAGGACACCAGGCTGGATAAAAACCAACTGCAAATTTTGTACATCAATAAAAAACAAATGATCCTTATCATGTTTTTCTTTTGTAAGTATTGATGAACAACATTGACCCAAATCATTGTTGAGTCTTATAGCATCATTCATGGCTAAATAATAGGAAATAATAGGAAATATGCAGCCATGGGAACCCCTCTAGTCCCATTGAAGCCTTCAGAGTGATGTTAAAAGATTTAGTTAGAACAGAGCCAAGGCCAAACCTCACCCTAACTCACTGCACCAGTGACACTGCAGAAACCTCTGCTACAGCTCTGAAAATAAATCCGCTACCTTTTAACTCCAGAACTCTTAACTACTGTATATTAGTCTTTTTATTCTCTGTGCAGCTCTTTGATGAACTTTTTCCCACCTTTAACATGTTCTGCCTTCTCCCCATTAAACATATAAACAGTAACCACAAAGATGAACCTGACAACTCGCTGAATGCGTAGATGTTATATAACCTTAAATAAATCATAGCTGACAGCTTAAGGTGAGGCAGTGTATACTGTAAAAACAGTAAGCCAGAGCTCACAGCTTAACTACTTCTCTAACGTCGCGAAGACTGGAATATACTGTCTAAATATAGGAGTTCGTGTATCAGGATATCATGTTTAACAGCAATTGGTCGCAAAAGAAAACTGACGTTGGATAAACTTTACAGGATAAAGTTTATAAAATCTATTTCCCTAGCCATCTGATTCGTTTAGCTAGTTAGCCGGCTAATATGACGCTAACTCGCAAAACCAGAGAAAAACAAAAAAGGCTAGAAAACAAACCAGGTTTTACATTCTCGCTGAAATATGGTTCAGAAACCGCTGACTTACGTAAAAAACGGTGGAAAATTATACTGCCAGGGCCACTCAAAACTCATCTCAGTTGGTGAGGAGTTCAACTTCCGGAAACGAGTCCACCCTCTCAAATGGTTCCGACTAACGACACAGAATAACCAAAGACTGTTCCGACATAAAACAAACACGCACACAAGTTATGTAAATAGCTAACTTACATCAATAAACAAAAGCTAAAACACAAATAAAAAACAAATACAATAATGTTTTTTAAATGTAAGCTATATGTATTTTATAATACCTCTGCAATTACTGTTTATTACATACTGTTCCATATGTGCAACATACTGTTTGTTCACAGTCCTAAATATATTTTCAGGATATTTTACCTTCAATAAAGACAGTTATTCGTTTTTTAAGAAAGTTATTTTATTTCTAGATAACCTTCGACAAATAAAATACACCATCTATGTCTATTTACAAGCACAAATCTCTTCTAATATGCATTGACTGTACTACCAACTGTTAAAAATATATATTCATTCAATCATTCATTCATACTTCTATGTTAATATTACACAGCTTTTTCCAGTACAGCATAATCAAAAATTATATTTTACATTTCAGTGAAAAATAACCTATGTCACCATCTAATTCACAGCAAGTTGCTTCATTTGTATTAATATTTAACTTTTTACATTTCTATATTACAAAGAAGAGGTCACCAAAAAAATGCAGTTTAGAATAATCTCAGTTATTGCCATTTGTGATATATTGTATATTACCAAGTAATATTATATAATCCAAAACTATCTCTTCAAACAATAAACTTTCTAAAACTTATGATAGAAGCAATTAATGATAATTTATTAGGCAGAGAATTAATGCATGTGTCCAGGTTTGGCTCTATTATAACTGCAATTTAAACAAAAACTAATTTTCAAGAAAATGGTCGCTTTCAGGAAGGAGTTGCAATTCAGAATATTTTCTACATCCACAGCTCCAAAAGCAAATGTGCATGTGCGGTTAAATTTTCAGTTCTACAATACTGTGAAAGATCCTTCTAACAGTGTGAAAGGTGACCTGCTGTAAATATTCTTCATATGTATCAGTGGATGATCCTTTCATCTCGTTAAACCTCATATGTTTTGCGTAAGGAGCCCTTAAATGTATTTGTAAGCATGCACAGGTTAACTGAGCCTTTCAGATGGAGCAGGAGGCTTTAGCTGGGGTGGAAAATACTTTTATATTCGTTGAGGATGAACTCCACTATCTGGTTCTGAAACACCATGTGCATTGCGATGTTGGATGACTCCATCTCTGGCCGGAGCAGCGTCGGGCCAAACACAATGGCCACATTCTGCACAGTCATGCGATTGTCTTCCCCGTACTGGATGACCCTGTCGGACCAAATAAAACGACAATATGATTCTGATACAAAACTACCTCATTAGCCGGCGTGACGGCATGAAGCGTACCTGCACAAATGCCCAAAAATGAGTTTCATGGTATCATGATTTGCAGGAGGAAGCGACTCGACCAAGTCAGAGATGCAGGATAATTTTGTCTTGTAATCTGAAATTCCTTAAAAAAACACAACACAAAGTTTTCAATCTTATATATAAATATATTTATCACCTAACATTTTACAGTTGATTCGGTTCAGTTTCTATTGCTGATATGATGATATAAATATGTAATTACTGATGGCTGTGATGAAGTCATTAAAGTGGCTGAATGGGAAAAGCGGCTCAGGAAGCTCTCGGAAAAACAACTTCAACGCTCCGGTGATGACATGAACGTCCTCCCACTGGCCGTCCTCGAGGTCCAGCTCCTCTGTAAGGACACAAAGCAGGCGGAGAGCCTTAACGCACAGCAGGGGGCGCCGCGGTCTACAGAGAGGGAGCATCTGCTTGTCTGCTGAATGAGTGAAGTAAACTTTACCATGATCGGCTTTGAAGCGCAGTTTCTGAATGACAGCGAGGTTCCCATTCACTCTATAGAGCCCATCAATGTCCAAACCTGCCATAAAGCGCCTTTTAGTTGAGCAGGAACCCTTGGGTATGATTTGGACTTTGACATGAACGGTTACCTCGCCTTTCCACTGCTTTGGTACACTTCTCCACAAAACTCGGGACTGTGGTCCTCTCGTGGGCACACAGCGTGGCCAGGTGGCAGCCAAACACATTTTCTGCACATACATACAAACAAGAGCGATAAGAAATATAACCTGGTAAAAGCTGAAATAACAGCATTCAATGTTCACGCGTCCTCAGGCTTCGAGTCCTAGTGTTAGTGCTGTAGTGTAAAGGGTTCTTTTGGCTGGAAGCTACTGTACCTCTGATGTAGCCTTTCTCCTTGACGGACTGCAGCGTCGGACGTTTCATGAGGAACTTCATCAGCTTGGTTCGGACCTTCTTCTGGTCCGTGTCTCCTATGGAGCTGGTGGAGGGTGTGGGCGCAGGTTTGGAGGCTGGAGAGAAGTGAAGTGTGTTAGGAATAATAAGTAATAATGAGTGCAGCTCTGAGGGACACGGCTCACAGTTTTCTTTAGGCTCACGTCTTCGCTTCTCTACAGCGACGGCAGGTTTGTCATCTCGTTCTACGTTGGGAATCTTCTCATAAAGGTCTGCATCGTCCTCGTCTGAGTGATGTTCCTTGTACTCCTGAGAGACACAGAAAAACGTGAATCAACTACACTTTACAATACTAAGCTAATACGAGGAGTGGCCAGTGATGGACATGGAAGCTGACCAGTTGCCGGATGGTGTCCGTTAGGATTTTGTACCAGTCGTTGATGATGCTCTCTGTGTCGTACTGTATCAGGAACTCTGTACCGTTCTTGCTTTTTAACTGGAAGAGAGAAAAATCTGATGTTAAGGAAATGTTATTTCACTTTTTATCCCCAGTGCTCTGAAAGCTTTGAAAATCTCTGATACGATTATGAGGGTAGAAGCTGCTTTTTCTTCTGCATCTCCAGACATTTCAGACTTTTACACTTTCCTTAGTTATTTAAGCGTGATCATCTGACGAGTTCAGAGGGGAAGTAGCTCTTCAGTAGAAGTGATAGTGATCTAAAACTGTTACATACAGTCATGTTTTCAGGGTGCATGAACACAATGATTTAATATCAACATACAGTAAAGTGGAGTAAAAGGTCTGTGCGTGTGTTTAAATGAGCCAACAACTCTGGGTCTTAAGTGAAAGTAACATTACGCATGTTATTTGTTCGAGATTAAACACACACTGCGTTATGAGCAAACCAACACACCTCTAAGACATTCTTCTTGCTGGATTTGTCCTTGGAGGCCCAGCCAATCACGGCTCCTCGCAGCTCCACCATGACCTCTGGAACAATCTGATTAGTCTTGTTCTGTGCGAGAGAAAACGCACAGCCGCTGTCAGAAGTGACGACAATGCATGCCGAGAGAAACACAAACGAACAAAGCGCCGTCGGCTGAGGGTTTGTACGGGTGCGCGGTGTCACAGTGTGTAGTGGAACCCGCTCCCTCAGCAGACGGGAATAAGAAACGTGGGAGTGTGTGAGGACAGAGTTTCATATTGAAACTTCAAGTGTAAGGAAACAAAGAGGAACCAGCTTCATTCAGACCGACTCGTTCTGTCACCGCCCCTTTTGAAATGCGAGGAATGCAACGCGAGCAGGTGTGCAGCATTCAGGTGTCACAGCTCCTTTTTAATGCCGGCTGAGCATGAACGCGCGCCGACCGTTCTGAGTGCTACGCGTCGTACCGAGGCCCCCGTGGCTGCAGACTTGGGGTCCTTGTGGAACGTCAGCACGCCTCCGTGAAGCACCGTCCACGTCTGGGTCCAGTTTTTCCTGAAACGATGACACAGTCATGACTGAGAACTGAGGGGGAAGCAACCAGGCATCATATTAAAAACCAGCAACATGAGAACGTCGACTGCTCACCTGACTTTTTTGCCGTTTTCTGACACCTTTGTTTTGTTGAGGATTCCTGCTTTCTCTAAGTTCTGCAGCTGGAAATGTAAAAAAGAATGTTTGACTTTCTAGTAGACTTGCTCTCTATTTTATGTCTGTGATATGGGAGGATGTAAACAGACAATGCTTAGATACATTTTCAGGACCACTTTAGATGACGGACAGGAAGCTGTAACATCGACGCGTGTTCATACAGGCTTTTTCCACTTCACAGTATTGTTAGAAACTTAGGCCTCTAAATAGATTCAGTTGAAGCCAATGAACGCCTACACATAAACACTCTGTTGCTTCAACAGTCTGACGGAAACAAAAAAGGGAAGTTCATACAGCAACACACATTAAACGCACAACAGCAGGCGCGTCTAGTTCAGACAAGGAAATGCATCACTGTCTGACAGAGGATGGAACGGGGGGGTGACATTTAATGTTGGGGGGGGTTGTACAGGGCCCTGAGCGGAGGTGAACAACCCACGTTATAGCGCAGCCACCTGGAGGTCAGATAATAGGGGTTTCTCCAGGGTCTAAACCCAAAGGCCTTAAGAGAGACACAGAGAAGCGTTAATGGGCCGAGTGTCGCACCGCGCCCCGAAACCACAGCCACGAGCTGCACTCACATTCTGTTGAGTCTCTGGGGAGTTTCCTGTGCTGGAGCTGTCGCTGCTGTAGTCCGACGTGTTCCTCCGGTGAGTCGGAACGAACCTCTGCAGAACACGGGAAGAAGGAAACATGGGTCCACGCGTGCATTCATGCATTCACTGAACACGCGTGTGGGGCGGAGGCACCGGCACCAAAACACTCAATGCGGCCACGCCAGTGCCCTTGAGCAAGACGCTGAACCCTGAGAGTTGTTCAGGAACAGCACGCACACGCCTGCATTTGTATCCTGGAAATCCCAGGTGTTTGTGTACAAATACAAACTTTCCTCCCCCTCCTCCCCCTCCCTCCTGTTTCTGCTGCTCCATTTGCCTTGCTAAATAAGGGTTAAACGCCGCAGCCTGTTGAAGGGACTTGCCCTCGGTACTTTGGCCCGACTGAGGCTCTCTGTCTCGCTGACACGCCCTGAACGCGCCTCGCGTGTACTGGTATTTGTGTTGGTACCATGTCATCCTGGGGCGCGCTGAACTGGGACGGGCCCATGGTGTGCCTCCAGTTCTTAATGACGGAAGCGTTGTCTACGTCGCCGTTCTCCACCCTGGACGCGCCACAAGCCGCTGCCGGAGCCTAGCGGGAACACAGAGTAGCGTGATGTGATTTAAACAGAGAACAAGGATAACTCAGGCCAATGCCTGCATGCGTCGCCTGTACGCAGTCCAGATAAGAGAAAGGAGAAGCTGGTGATGTGTGGGTACGATTGCATGTGTGGCCAGTAATTATCTGCTCAAAGCGAAAGCTAACGCATCATGTTTCAGACTCTGAGCCTGAGCTTCTCCTTTTGGGCCCTGGCTCTCATCCTGCTTTACCTCAGGCAGGCTCCACTGAGACTTGGAGCCGTCTTTCAGGTAGTAGAAGGTCTTCCCTCGCTCGTCCGCAGACTTGATCCACTGTTACAAGACGTAAATATATAAGTTTCACATCAATCCTAGAAAATATCTGTGTTTTGGTGAAAAGCTGAACGTCTGGGTTCAGATGAGGCCGGACAGCCTCGGCGCGGACCTCTACCTGGTCTGAGCAGTGCTCACTGGAGAACACCCAGGTCCCGTTGGGTTCCACGTTGAGGTTCCAGCCAGTGGAGTTGCTGCGGTCCAGGTTGGCCCTGGGGATGCCGGGCCAGTTCTGGCCGTGGGCAAACTCTTTGGGGAGGGTGGGGGGTCCCGTGGCGCGGACCTCGCTGTAGGCCTCGGGCGGGCTGACGGCTGGGTAATCCACCTGGGGGTAGTCCTCCTCAGGCAGAGGCGGCTGAAGGTGGAAACACAGTCAGAGAAACCACAGGATGGGAGCGAGAGGAGCTGAAGAGTTGCTGCAGCGCTAAAAAACCCAGTGTTGAGACGCCCTTTTGTTTTGCCATCTTTCCTGTTTTGGTAAATTCTGAGAAATGACAGGAAGTGGGGCAACAGCTGGGGTTCAAAGGTCAAAGCATCCAGCACATCTTCCCCCACCCACTTAACACTAACAACAACAACAAAAAACCATGTGAGGACACTAATGTATGAAGATTGTGTTACTGAACTCTGTGCATTAGCCGTGACTTCCAATCAAGGACAAACGTGTCTGTTCTGACTCTTCTGGCTCTGAGCTCTTCTGCTATGTAGGCGCTCAGAATGGATTCCATTAAAGGCAGCCTGTATTTACGGCTATCCCCTGGGTGAAGCTAAAACAGGCTAAGTAGAGCAGCCAGGCCGTCCTTACCGCCGCGTCCTCCAGAAACCTGTGCACACTCATGGGCTCCATGGACGGGGGATACGGGCTCTGCTGCTCCGGAGGCTCCCAGGACGTCTCCCCAGACATTGTGTTGTGGTAGTAGGGGCGACCACTGGTCTCATCCACCAGCTGCTCCCAGTCTGAAGGCCACGCAGGAGGGGAGGGGGGGGGCAGAGAGTAGGCGGGAGACGGTGGGGGTGAGGGGAAACAAGGGCTCTGTGAAGGTGAGGGGTCTAGAAAGGGATTATCCCACGTGGTGCGTCCGGTGGGGGGGTGGTGGTAGTACTCCTGTCCACTGTCCCGATCAACGTGCACCTCCCATCCCTCCGGGTCGAGGTAGGAAGGAGAGTAGGACGAAGGCGCCGAGGGAGGAGACTCAGAGATGCTCTGGCGAAGCTGTGCTACGTTGACGTACACAGCTGACCTGATGTTTTCATTCTCCTCCTGTGGAGAGGCCAAAGATGACACATGTAGAACCTCAAAGCACAAAACAGGAAGCGTTTGTGTGTTTCTGTGACTTATTGATACGCGAGATAAACTGGCCGCCTGTTTCAAGCGCCAGCCTTGAGCCCGAGGCACCATTTTTAACGCTGCATCCGCTTCCGCATCTTACGCTGACAGGAAGTAGCGACAGCAGAACCCAACACAACACCAACCGCAGGTTTAGGCCGTTACCTCACGTTTCACGCCTCCATCGAAATGATCTGTAAATCTATTTAGCATCTGTCCAATCTCTGTCCGCACTGACGAACATGAGGCCTGTGAAACAGCAGCAGCGGTGAGTCAACCATCAGGCTGATGACAGAGGCAGAGGCATAATTATTATTATGGTATAAATAGCAGGTTTTCGCGTTCTAGAGGAAGCTACCGCTCCAGCAGAGTGTGGCAGGAACACAACATGCAAAATACTCGATCATCACAACTCATTTGTTTAGAGTAAGCTGGGAGGCTGATGAAAGGCGTCCTCTGTCTGCTAAAAGCAGGATTCAATCGACCCCTGCCAAAATAAAAGCCCTCTGCCCTCACCTGTGCTCTGCTGGGACAAGTCCTGACCACCGTGGGGCCCCGGGGACCCTCGTACGCTGTCATACTGGAACAAAGGCAAGAAGCCGCTCTCTCCTTCAGCGCTCGCTGTAACTGAGTCTCGCCTCATGGTCTATATTTACCCAGACCTGAGACCTGTGACTGCGTCTGTGCTGCGCAGGGTCGTTGCTCTGATAAACATGTGACACTGCGAAGCCAATAACCAGAGAACAACAGGCCTCCTATCACCAGTTCACATTTCTCGCAATACTCGTCGCAAACTACTTTATTTTGTTATACGTTTAAACAATGGAGACGACAGCGAGGTCTGTATCAGATGACCCCAGGTTTGAGTCAGCAGAACTGATGTGTTCAGCTCCTTTGTTTGAACGCAGTGAACTTCTGATATAAATCCCTCTTTAGCATGACTGAATGCTGAATCCCTTCCACCTCACGGCTCTAAGCGTGAACAAAGATCAGCGAGACTGCGTGTGAAGTGACACATGCAGTCTCGCTGATCTTTGTTCACGCTCCGGGCTTCTTTTTCTGGATCTGGAGCTGCTCATTTCTGTTGTATTTGTTGTAAGTGTAATAAAAACAAAAAAACAGCTTCTACGATTTCCTACAACTGCAAACGAAAATGTTGGAGGCTCATTAAAAGGTGACTAGTGAACGTGGAATCACTGGGTGAAGGGCTAATAAACGGATCTGGGTCACTCAACATCTCATCTCCAGGTTTAATGTGGAGTAAAAGAAGCAAATACTTCAGGACATAGTTTGTGGGTAATTAAAGGATCTGCATGTTTTCCACTGATAGAAGAAAAATGAAGTAACTTCTAAGTAAAATGCACCAGGGTGAAAGAGCAACTGTGGATTATTGACCTCCACATCCACTCTGAGCTTTGCTCTGTATCAGTTGCTGACTTCACTTCACGATTGATCTCAAAATAACAATGATTCAGTCAATGCGGACAACGAGCAGAGTGACCCCGAAACCGATCGACGGCCAACAACACACAGAGGCAGACAGAGGAAATGAAAGAGCTCCACCATTGATCTGTGACACAGCCACGCTGGAACATCCCCATCGCTTGGAAAGAAGCTACTCAAACCCAACCGCGCGCGACCAAAGGGAAACGAAAAGTACACGGTAGTAGTAGATAACTGCCAGACTGAGGACACTATGGAATACTAGCATCAAATATACCAGTGTGTATGGTCTAATAAACACAGCGCTCTAGTGGCTGGTTTTTTCCATCCCACAGTCTCTGATTCAACCACTGAAACCTCTGTAGGTGGTCAAAATTTGCACCATCTCAGTGTTGCATGCGAAGTTACACAGCTACTTCAGGTTCTTAATACTGCAAAAACAAAAGGAAATGTGTGGCACTCTTCATGTGTCTCCATATGACACGTCTCTGGTTCTCTGGTGTGGTCGCTTTGATACTAAGACTAAGAGACTAAGCCTGAAATAAAAGACCCCAAACCCCAAATCAGCAGCACCAAAATATAACCCTGACGCGTTACAGGAAGAGACAAGTGCAGCTCAAAGCAGGAAGTAAGCCATCAAAACATAATTACAGAGGACACATGAGCGAGTATGAGCTGCTCCGGCGTCACCTACCTGAGGCACCGCGGGCAGACTCAGGCGCTGCTTGGCCCGGTAACGCGAGCCAACCCTGGAGTACATGTCCACCATGTTCACATGGTCCTACTGAGAGAAAGCGAGTGTCCCAGCAGCAGCGCTCAGCGTGTGACGGGAGGGGCTCGCGCTCACATCCTCCCCGCGCTGCAGCCAGCGCAGAAAGCAGAACTGCAGAGCAGAACTCGTTACGACAGCAGCAGGAAGGGCCCGCGGAGAGTGAGGGTGAGGACGCAGACGCAGACGCAGACGCAGACGCAGACGCAGACGCAGATGCAGACGCAGACGCAGACGCGGACACTGAAACAGACGCAGACTTGGACGCGGACGCAGACGCGCACACGGATGCAGACGCGGATGCAGATGGAGACGAGGACGCAGACGAGGATGCAGACAGGGATGCAAACGGGGACGCAGACGCAGACGGACGGGTGCGTGAGACCGTCTGGGTCCGCAGCGGTGGGACAACAGGCCAGAGGGCAAGTGTCTGAGCGGCAGGAGCCCAGAACAGAGAGAGGCCGACAGGTCACTGCAGCAACAACCTGCCCTGCTGCAAAAAGGGACCATGGCAATGACACACCTCAGTTCAGTGGTTTTAGTAAACGAAGATGCTGCAAAAGGCGAATGAAGGTTCTACGCTGATGTAGTCGGGCAGTAACAGGGAGAAAGAGGAAGTGATGCTTTCAGACGAACAGGAAGCCTGGTGGAGGACGACGCCGGCCACTGTTTTTTTGGGTCAGGGTCGGTGTGAACCAGGTTTGAGGCCAGGTTTCCGCCCACGCTTGCCGACTGCTCCGCTGGTTCCAGCTGGTGCCGTGGAGCATCCAAAACTCCTTCCGCTTCCACGCACCTCCAGAGGAGATCGTTTGCCATTCAAATGTGAAAGAAAAACCTTGACAGCAGCCGGCGCTGCCTGATTTTAGAGATACGGGTCAGATTTACGCCTGCTCTTCACCTAAATTTGCATGATTTTAGACCTTTGGGGCATCGACGGGAGTGAAAATCCTCCAGAGCAGAGGAGATAACACGTCCGCCCTCAGCAATGCACCAAGCAGCAATCTGCCTGATTACTTAACCACATTAGCGCTCATCCAATCACACAATGGTGCAACAAATTGGGGCCCACATCACGCCACAAAACACTCACAGTCCGGCCATTGAATCTGTGGCTCCGCCCCCCTCTTACATCACACTCTCCATGGCCCAGAATCCAGGGAAGCTCCTGAAATGCTCCGTGGGGAATCTATCAGATAATCGTATTTTATCTCCACCCTCCGGTGCAGGTTTGCATGCTCTGCTGCAACAGGAACCACTGCCCATATTTAGGTGCAGGTGCAAGAAGCGAGTGCCATCATGCAACATGCAAACAAACGGCGCCACTGGAATAATCACAGGACGATAGGACACATGTCAGAAACATTCTTTAGAGTAGTGAGCACACAAAGGACATTCCTGTGTGTGAACTCCCACAGCCGCTGAACAAAGACCTCTGCCGTGTGTATGAGCTGCAAATGAAGATGTTTGACTTTCAGTGGAAGAAGTGTGAGCACTGCTTGACATTAGCCTTAAGAAAGCTACTCCTCTCCCTGGTTTGCGCCTAATAAATAGCCAACAGGCTGTTTGTGACAAAGTTTAAAGTTAGGCTCAAGTTGCTCCTTTGGTTCTTTGTCTAAACACAGATGGAGGCTGCTGTTTTGCTTGTGTTCTGCAAATTAACAGAAGCATATTTACTGTAATTTAATATACTGTATACAGGTTGCCAGGTTCTGATTTAGAATAATAGTCTGACAGGCTCATTGAAGCCATCGGGCGCCTCGGGCTTCACGTCGGATCACAGGCGGCTGATGAGACACTCACACGACCTGCTGGAGCAGTTCTCTGGCATCTCGTGTTGTCTGTTTCACACGGCAGCAGGAATGCGTGCTTTTGTACATGCGATGCGAGGTGTCCAGCACCTCCGGATGATGCATTCACTGTCATAGCTCACCTCAGGTTCAACCGCAGGGCCGACGGGGGTCAAACTTCCAAATGGATGTTTTCATCCGCTTAACAAACTTTACATCTGTTTCAGAGCCAAGAACGTGTGATCCTCTTGATATTAAACGGCGCACATTTCAGTTAATTACATATGCACACAGGCCAACTGCATGGCCTCCAGTCCCGTCCGCTCGCTGGGAGTCAGGCCAGACCACCTCAGATCACCATGGAGACGGCCCTCCATTGTGAGGACAAGAATTGATGCACTTGAGGGGTCCTGGCACGTCTACAGCCCCTGTTACAACTGTAGGGGCTCATTCATGCCTCCACTGGGGAGTTTAAAGGCGTAAATTACAGCGAGCGGTGATCGCGAGGCATAAATTCATTCCAGTGTTTGACGCTGGAGCGACAGTGCTGATAATTACAGCGTTACGGTGCGCACATAATCGCTGGATGCGCTTGGAGACGAGACTGAGCCGCAACACTTGGCTAAAAAGCACCCGAAACTTTCTCCTTCCCCCTCCTTTACCTGTGACTAACCCATGGACAGGTGCCATCGACTCACCTGGAACCCAAACTCCTCTCGTGTCTATTCAGCGAACCACTGCACGTCCGCTGAACGTTGGTGAGACGGCGGACAGACTGGCGCTCGTGTCATCGCCCGCTTTGCGATGCGCGTAAACATAATTCCCAGGACCGTCGCCGGCGCTGGGAAACCAGGTAGCAGCTGGAGCTCTGGGAGTGGCCGCAGCTTTCGCGTTAACTCTTTCCTTTCCTGGGAAGACGCCGCCTCCGACCCGACCTGTTCCTAACCTGTTCTGCTGCCACGCAGTGGCTGCGCGTAAAAAGTTGACCAGACGCGCATTTGCGCATTCGCGCATTTACGCACCGGCCTGGAGCCGAACACCGCAAAGCCTCTGTTCAAAACGAGGCTCCGAGTTCAGCGGCCGCGCAAAAGAAAGCACAGATGAACGAGTGAAATGCGAGATACACACCCGGTGGAAGTGCGTCCAGGAGCTCGGCTGAACAAGTCTGAGTGTGAATCAGCTGCTTTCACTGAGGCATTCAAGAAGCACCTCGTTCGCCCATAGAAGTGTCATGAAAGAGGGCGACCGGTGGCCATTCATATGCTGATGAGCTGGCACCGAGACCCTGAACGCAACCCGCACTAGCTCCACGTCTGGGCCCTCACTGCTGAACAGGCCTCCAGCCTCAACGTGGCCCAGGTTCACAGCTGGAACCAAAACTCCAGCGCTAATAAATAACTGGTGATTTAATAACTCTCAGCACTATTAAATCTGTGAAACAGGAAAAAAAAAACGGTGTGAGAAACTTTTAGCGGCGCCAGAGGGAGCTGTGGAATCGGATCCTGGTCCCAAATGACGGGGTTCAAACCTGCAGCTCTGGTCCTGAACTTTTCACATAAACTTCAGCAGATTAGAAAATAGAAATATTAAAGTAAAGATACTTTAAAAATAAATTACAATAGAAATAGGACACTTTCACTTTGTGAGTCTAAAAAAAGATAAATATGTACTTTTGTTTGAAATTCACTTAAACTGAATCAAAGTTATTTGGGACTTATTCCAACTGGAAACCAAAGAATGAAAGGCTTTCACTTATTATCTCCAAAAGGACAGAGATAAATGGGCCAACACTCCTTAAACTGACTCTGGGTCAGTAAAGCCTTTTTCAGGGCTGGGCTGTGACCTGGATCCACGTCTTACGCGGTGAAACAGCGCCCCCTAGTGGCTGCAACGATACAATCACATAATGCCCACCGGAGGACATCAGTATAAAACCTACCAGCTCAGGGGACAGCGTGTCTGTAGAAGATGCTCGTGCAGATGGGACCAGATCCTCCTGCTGCGATGCAGAAAGGCCACAGAAGGCAGCGGGGCTGGGAGGAGCAGGGAACGAGTCCAGGTCTGTGACGGTTATCTCCGGTATGGTGTCATATACAGGGTTCGGGGGCGAAGAGAAGACCAGGCTGTCGTCCACAGTCGTCACGACAGCCGCCTGTGGCTCTTCTGCTTTAACCGCCAGCAACAGGCTTCTGGGCCGTTTGGGTCCGTTCCGGACCTTCGGCACATGAAGAGGCCGTGAGTACAGCTGATCGCCACTTGTTTTCAGAGGTTCAACGCTGTTGTGGTTCTGGGCTTTTTTTGGAGCCTCCCACAGTTTTATATCTGGTCTGTCGTCACACAGGCCAAAGGTGGAGAACCTGTACGTCTGTCTGGAGGCGTCCTGAGCTGAGGCCTGCGTGGTTTCAGCCTCGTCCTCGGGTCCAGAGGCGGCCGGCGCCTCCTTCATGTACTGTGCCGGCACATAGAAGGGCTTGGTGTGCAGGTCTCTGCGGACGTGCCACCAGTGCTCGTTGGTCTTGGAGACCAGGATGTAGCGCTCGTTGGGCTTGATGGACACCGTGTGGCCGTCCTTGGCTTTGTACTCGAACTCATACTGCACCAACACCAGCTCCATGCTCCAGCCGGCTCCTCTGTGGCTCCTGGGTCAAGGCGCTGTGAACATCCTGGAGCTGCAAATAGAGGAAATGTGAGTTAAACACGTGAGTGGCTCTAATGCATAGACGCGGTTTTAGTGCTTAGTCGTGTGTTTGTGGTCATTTTCGTGTCTGCTTGTTGTTGTTTCTCATTGAGGTTACTCTGAGTCTCTGCAGATTCCTGGCGTCTCAGGCCCAAATACAGCACATCGCGTTTAGACCAAGCGCGGCGTCAGATTCGAGCCGGGTCTGAACTAAAAGGGTGCCAGAGGTACAAGCCTGCACACAGGAAGTCGCTTCCATTTCTGCAAAACAAAGGCGCAACCAAAGCTCACTCACCGACCACTGAAGCTGCAGACTGAAGCGCTGCTCAGCCGCAAGACAGGAAGCCGGACGAACCCCCGGCGCAGCGTCAGCCTGATGTCACCTGCCAATCTCAGTTTGCCATGAGAGGAGGGCTCATCCACGCAGCGCTCGAGGCTTCACGGCTCCGTCGTGAACTACGGCACACAAGTAACAACAGGATGTCACGGTCGGCAGCTGTTCAGTACACAAACACTCCTTTTTGCTCATTAGTTTAAATGGTTCTACTGAACTTACACCAACAGTCTGGTTTGGACACACGTTCTCATTTTAATGGTTTTTCCTGATATTTCATGAGCCTAAAAATAACGAATGAACCTGACAGGCGCCGGTGAACGAATTGACGACCTCATGAAGCTGAAGGGAGAATGAGGAGTGGGTGTAAAGCAGTAACGAAAGCAAAACGTCTAGCTAAAATATAAAAGGAGTTAATTCACACTCATTTCTTCACTGCACAATTCATGTGTTCATTCATCAATTTGATGTCTTTAGTGAGAATCTACAATGTCAACAGTGATGAAAATAAAGAGTTTGACTGGTAGAGAACATGCTGAAATGCATGTTTACAAAGAAAATGACGAAACAGAAAATTAACCAATATATGAATGACTTCACTAAGTTTCCACATCTTAGTTCTAAAACCAAATTAAATTGTTCAAATATTGGAAGGTACGTTTTCTGAATGTGAAAGACTTCAAATATGAGCACAAACTCACCAATGAGGAAAAACTCACATCCTGCTACTTCATATCCTCAGGTTTAATAGTTTGTGTCCTTGGGCGACTTATTTAGTAAATTCCTCGTCTGTCAGGCGACCGTGAAGCGGATTGACTCTCGGCTCACGCTGCTGCTGCTGCTGCTGCTGCTGCTGCTGCTGCCAGATCCACTGCCTCGCTTCTATTTCCTGTTCTCAGCAAGCGGTTGTTGAACCAAGAGAGGCCGATGAGGCATGGCAGGACTGAAACACAAGAAATGGGAAGTCTGAATATAACCATACTTCCCAATGCGTCGTCAATACTGTTTTTATACACAGAGCGGACAGAGGGTGGACTGGAAAGAGCGGTGACTCGTTGGGACATCATGGTATCACCAAACAAGAGTTAAAGGGGCAACAGAATGCTGGGAGGAAAATAGAACATGACTAATGTGGCTGCAGGACGTGTATATGGAGATAGATATTAATAGAAGGCTAAAAGTGACACATCATAATAGGATTACATGAAAATAGTAATAAACAATATATAGTACATCAGCGATTTCCTCTTGTTCTCACTGGAAACGTCCCACTTCAAGCGGCACACACAAGTTTTGTTCCAACTATCTCTGGACCGAGGCCACGTGTTAAATGTCATTAACAAGTTTCAGGGTGGACCCTCGCCTCACGGACTCCACGTCTCACTTCCTTAACTCACAGGAGCAGAAATAATCCACCGGCCGCATCTCACTTTGAACACACATGAAGTTTATTGGCAACGCCGCAAGTTCCTTTTTTTGTATATTGTATTTATATTTGCAAAATGACAGAAGTGAACTTGAATATTTTCACCTGCATAAATTACAAATTCTACAGTTTATCACTTTTGTACAAAAGGGATGTTACAGTCGTTACAGTACAACACACAAATGGCAGTTTTGTGCAATAAACATCCAAACCGGACACGTAAGAAAATACAATGTAACAACAATCTGGCAGGTTGTTCTGTGTAAATGTAATTCACCTGTAAAACGACCACTCTGATCCATGCAGTGGCAATAATCCTCTGAACACATTGATGCTTTTAAAGTTTCCTATGTGCTAATAACATGAGGAATCCCAGCCGTAGCGCTGTGCTCCACTCCTCACCTGATCTTGCTGACTCTGACAGGGCAGTCATTGATTTCCAGATCTTTGGACTCCAACATAAAAACATGTCACTTTGGTCCATCACAACAGGATGTACTTCATATTTTGGTCTGTTTAAAATATAAATGAATTCCAGTATTTTGTTATAAAAAATAAGGCAAATCGTATTTTAAAACTATTATTTACCCACAACACCACATTTTATTTAGTAGTTACACTCTGCACATAGGGCTGAGCTGCATAATCCATTAATATCTGTGCTAGTTCTATCAAAGGTGTATGGGTTCAGTTTTAAAGTGTCCATGTGCAGCGATACCCCTCAGGATTCAGCTCATATGGCCTTGATGTCGATAAGGTGGCCATGCTGGGCCCCTTGTCGTAGGTTCTTGATCCCTTGCAGCTTGCGACCGTGAAGCGTGAAGCGGGACCAAGCGGCCAGCTGCAGCAGGGCACAGGTGATAGGCACGAATACCAACATGTGGAAGCAGCCCAGACGCAGAGGCTGAGTCCCTGAGCCGGAGGAGACATCAGGCACAGGCACCACAGAGTCCTTCACAGGATCCCTCTCAAAGATGTCATAACCTGGGAAGATACAAACAATTTGATGAATACGATGCATAGACTGATAATGCGGAACAGACTCAGGGACAAACTACACTTCATAAAAACAGGACAGACAGGGCCAAGCGTGAGCATTTACCTGTGTACACACACAGCAGCCAGGTGCCGATGAGCGGAGCAAACGTCTGGCCTGGTTTGGTCAACAAGGCCACCATCCCGAAGAGAAGCGCAGACGCAGCCTGCTGCCGCCGGTTCACCACAAAGTCCTCATCCACCAGGTCCGTAATGACCAGCTTCAGCAGTTTGCACGTCCCCTCTGTAAACACCCGGTTACTAGGAGGAAGAGAAGTCCGAAGGAGGGTCACACACAGAGTACACACAGAGACCGCATTATGTAGTGTGAACAAACTAGTTTAACAGTGTGGTCACTGGTTGTGATACTGATGAGTGATAGAAGCAAACAACTTGACACATTCACAGCTGTGGCTAGAATGACTAACTGAGCAGCTCTCACAACAGTGACAGAAAAGCATTTGAACCATGTTAACAATAGAAACAGCATTGTAAGTTGATATTAACCACGAAATAAGACGGCCAACTACAATAAAACCTTTAAAATGTCAAACACGCGATGTGATTAAGGAACAAGCAGAATCCAGAGATTTCCTTGTGTGCTCAGATTTCAGCCCTCGCGACCCAACTCAAGTCAAGTTCATTTTTGCTAAGGAACAAGTGTATGTCAGTGAACACAAGCATAATATTGTTAAGTGAATTTGGAAACAAAGTGTGACACCAAGATCCCCTGTAGTGGATGCAAAGAAGGTTTTTTGTGTAAGATCAGGCTGTAGACACACATCCGCCTTAATGCTCAAACCAGTGCTTTGTCAGATCGAATCTTCATTCGTGTCAATTATTCATATTCATTTCTGCAAATGACATGCATCCAACGCTGGTGCAAAAAGTGTTGCAGTCCTCAACTGCCACGCATGCAAAGTGATTTTCCACTTGTCTTTACTTCCTCCAGACTGATGTTGATGATAACAAACAATGTGCACAATCACAAAGAGTTGAACCTGAGGTGGTCATATCGTCAGAGACTCAATCGCTTCTATACCCGAGAACACGTAGGCTGGGTGGTTTTTGCAGGCGAGTCTGTCTTTGTAAACACAAACCTTTAGCACGCGTCGCTGTGTGTTGGCATTTAGCTTTGAAAATGAATAAAACAAGCAAATAAAAGTACAAGCTGTCACACATCGGATCCCTGATGCATGTCCTAATGTGTGTGCGTGGCCATACCTAGCAATGAAGATGCACAGCAGATAAATGTGGTCAGCCCCTGCCAGCAGCATAGCTACACTAAGTCCCAGTTTGAGCAGAAATAGCCAGCGGATAACCTGGTAAACGCCGTGACGCTGGCACAGCGTCAGGAAATACAAGTTGTTCACGTGGGGGGCAATGTAAGAGATCCCTGTGTGAGAGCAAAAGCAGAGCGGCATTTAAAAATAAAAAGTCTAGAAATCAGCAGGAATACATCATCATAAAAGAAAAGGAAGTGAGGAGCAAATTAAAAAATAATCGTGTAGCCACATACAGATCAGTTCCTGATCTCATATCATGGTACAGTAGTTTTCTAGTAACCACTACATTATAATGTAATGTACTTATGTCTTAATGCATCATTTTGGCTTTATTTTGTTTCAATAAAACTTATCTCACCAAGTAAGACTGAACCTGTAGAGGCAGAGATATTATCAGACAAGAGATGCTCCAGGAACAGAGGGAAGAAGTTGTTGTTGAAGTGGCAGTGAAACACCTGCAGGGGGAAACACAAAGACCATCTGTGGACTGTGTACATTCAAAATCTAGAAGATTAAGATTCACAGCATGTCAGGGAAAGATAAAAAAATAACAATATACAAGACAAGACTATTGTAAATAATAAATTTCTGTCTCTCTTTCACTGATTAGCATCTTACCTGGACAAGGTTCATTGACACAAACCACATGAAGTTTCTTTGTCTAGAGAGCTGCTTGAGATACTGGCCAATAGTGACAGGCTTTTCTGGATGTGTATGTGGAGCCTGGCCAACACTCAGCCTGGGACACAAGAAAAGAAAACATGAGAAGCGTGAGATAGGAGGAGGACAACGCAGCCTAAAAACAACTCAGCCAAACTGTTCAGGGATTCTGCAAAGCTTTTAATATCCTTACTCTTTCAGCATCTGCTCCTCATCCTGCCTTGGACAAATGTCTTTTTGAAAATGACTCTGCAACAACCTGGACACTACATAAAATCCCAAGATAGAAAAAGCTGCCAGTGTCACACAGAAAAGACGAAACGAGTAGAAGTCCTCTTTGTCCCAGAAACAGTAGGACAAAAAAACAGAAACCGAGCCCAGCGCGCTGAACACCGAGCAGTGAAAGTTGAGGCGCGTGCGATCGGCGGCCGACACGGCCAGGTCTGCCAGCAGGGCGCTGTGGTGGAGGTCCACCATGGTGAGGAAGCCGTCGTACAGGCACAGGCACAGCAGGAACTGCAGACCCGGCCGGGCCCACGCCACCCAGAAGGCCAGGAACGAAAGGGCGAAGAGCGGGCCATTGGTGGAGAGCGCCTTCAGTCTCTTCAGCACCACCTCTGGAGACGTGACCGGAGAGCCCGTCCTGGGTGGAGAAGGCAGAAGTCAAGTTAGAGTGCCAACACGGACATTGAGGTCGAGTCACAGTTTGTTTAATTGGAACCAAATGCAAACAGATGGCAGCCTTATGTTTGATGGCGCTCCCTGTCTAATGTTTAATTAGCCACATGACGCAGGCCGTTCTGTCCAACAAGAGCTTAACCTGACATTTACGAGCGCTGGGGCGGATGAGTCACGTCGTTGGAGCCATCAGGGCTCAGGTAGATCAGATGAAGACGCTGATGACGACTAGTATGTGATCTCTGAGGAAGGAGACTTTCACTTTAATATCAAGGGAAGATGATGACACTTACTGAGGGGAGCTGAGGAAGGTGCGGTCACTCAGCCAACCAAACAGAGGGTCGTTCAGGCTGTTCCATATGAGGAAAACTGTCTGCGGAACAGAAAAATAAATGAAGGACAGGACAAGTTAGAGGAGCTGGCATGTAGAAACACTGGGCTAGCAGTGAAACATCATAACCCAGCTGGAACTGTCCCAGACGCTGCTTCCTCACCTCTCCCACCCAGAAGGAGACTTTGTCAATCTTGTAAACAGACACAAACGTCTCCACGTAGTAAAGCAGGAACACGTTGTGCAGGATGGAGGTGAACAAGGCCAAGGATCCGTAGAGCAACGCCGCTGAGCCAACACCTTGCCAGCAGCCCCAGACGCCGCGGCCCATTCTTCCTCCTCAGTCTCTGCCCTCGCTCCTTCCTCTGTGCCGAGCTGGAACCATGTCACGGCCGGGCCGACCCCGGGTCACGGCCTCATGGCGGCTGCAAAACCGATGAGCAACAGTGTGAACTCACCGAGAGTTGTCGGGAATGTTTTTAGCGCGTCAGTCCTCACCAGACTAGCAACACTTTATTGATCTCTAACCCCAACTATTGCCGATAAGCTAAGGGTTAGCGGTAGCTAGCATTAGCATTAGCCGACAAGCTGGCTCACAGAAATTATATCTTCGTAAATGAGTATCAACCATAATCATAACAGAAGGTACGTACCGACAGAAGAGCTGTTACCGTGTTAATCCTCCGTACTGCGTCCGGAAACCTAACAAGTTGTGTCCGGCTGTCGTGACGGTCCGTAGCGGCTGCGTAGGCGCAGACGGTCTGAGTGACGTCACGACTACAGCTGCGCCGAATTAATGAGGCTTCTCGAGCGGAGCGGCCACAGGCGAAGTCACAGCGCCCCCTAGCGGTCAAACGGTGAAGTGCAGATGTTTAAATGGTCTGCAGAAAAGACAGTAGATGCAGCCAGGGACTGTCACAATGGTTAATTAAAAGACAACAACACAGTCAAAACGGAGAATAAAGAATCAGTGTCATTTAATTCAATTCTATTTAATTTATTGATTGAATCAGTTTTATTCAATTCAATTCAATTCAATTCAATTCAGGTTCTGTCTCTGTGGCTGCTGCAGCTCTGCCTGTGGGGTTCTGTGTGGGTCGCAGCACCTGCCCTCCTGAACTGAAGGTGTGTGGGCTCCCTGGCTGCTAGGGTTCTTTCCTCTGCTTGTTGGATGGGCGTAGTGTCCGAGCTCCTCCATCACCCTGGCTTTCACAAGTGGCATAGTTCATGCACCAACGTCTGCCTCACCCTTTGGGTGAACAGCGTTAAGCTGCAGCTTTACTAACCTTGTAGTGTGACACTCAACAGCTGAGCTGATAAACAGGCTTTCTAAGCCCTGTTAAATCTAAATCTAATGTGTAAATATGGAAATTGGGGTATTGTATGTCATGGCTATTAGAAAGTATTATGAGATTATGTATAACAATGCATATGTGTATGTATATGATATATATATGTTTGTATGAGTGTGTGTGCACATACATTAACATTATTATTGGTATTAGTATTAATCTCAAAGGTAAACCACAGTACAGCAGTTGTTTAGTTATGAATGTGTTAGCCTAAGGTTCATCCCTGCTTATTTATTTTGCATCGATTGTTTGCTTAACTGATTTGCTTGGTTTCAGCAGCTGGTTGCACCCCCCCCTCCCGCACACACACCTCAAAGCAAAAACTCAACCTGTCCACCAACAAAGCGACATCGCACATATTGAGGATTGGTTTAAGAAAACATTAAATAAACCATTAACCAAGAAGAGTATATATATTTCTAATATACTCCTCTTGTAAAAGCAAAGCTGTCCATCACTTGTTGAACTGCTGGACAGAACAAAAAAAAAAACAAGGTTATTAAAAAAATAACACTGTAGTATGGAGCTAGTTATTTTTCCTTAACAGCAGTCTCCATCCTTTTACTATTTCATCATCAAATGTGTTGCATGTTCAATGTACATAACTGTGTACGACCTTTCGCAATATGACTGTTGAGGAAAGACTAACGCAACAGTAGTAAAACCAGTGTGCTGATGCAGGTCATGGGGGGCACCATAAAGACGCCTGATGTGGTGAGAGGACGGGACCCTCATCATGGCCACCAAGGGGCCCGATGGTGAAGATCCTGAAGCGGACCGCCGTGTTCGACGACCGAGACAGCAGCGCCGGGCCACCGCTGGTCCAGAGTGTCCGCCTCAATGTCCCCAAGAAAACCAACCATTATGTGGAGCAGATGCTGAGGGGGGCGTGAGAACGGCCGGGTCATGCACCGCTTCCAGATGGACCTGAGCCGCCTGCGAGCGGCTGCAGCTAAAGCCCACGTCAAAACGCAGTCCAGTCCTCCAGCCTCACCCAGACACTGTAGACGGACGCGCGGGTCCAGGGTCTGGGCCCTGAACGACCAGAACACGGCAGCCTGTCGGCCTGTCATGGACCTGGCTGTCAGCTTCCTGTATGATGAGAACCCGTACATGAGGATCCCTCTGCTGGTCGAAGGAGGAGCTCCCCGCTGCTCACCGCTCACATCAACATGCCTGAGAGTGAGGCTGACGCTCGACTGAGAGCTGCACCCTCAGAAGCCTCCAGCACAGGCTGCAGAGGCTGCAGAGGCTGCAGACGCCCAGGACTCCGCAGACATCAGAGCCCAGATAGCACACAGCACCACCTGCTGGCAGCTGCTGTAACTGCGTGGTGACGTCATCACAGAGCAACAAACAGCTGATTTCTGTGACCTTAGAGCGGGGATGTCAAACCCTGCCCCAGCTGCTGCTTCTACAGCAGAGCGAGTTGGAACATCGATGTCCCTGCAGTCTTGTCGTCACTATGATAAGAGACCTGGTTTTGAAAACAAGACGTGTTCAAATGAAGAGCAGAGTTCAGTTTATTTACGCAGCACCAGTTCACAACAAGTCAAACCAAATTATGACCTACAACAAAAACCAGGAGGGGAATTATTTAAGTTCCAGGTAAAGAAATAAAATTCATCAAAACGTGTATTAGGCTAAAGTAAAATCCTGGTTTTACTGCAGATCAATGACGATGATGAAACCCATGAAGCTTTTGAATGTTGACATTGTAAAAAACCCCAGATGAGGCTCACGCAGGCAGGTGGACCTTGGACGCTGGAACCTCTATAAAACCCAGAGACGGAACTTCAGCTGCATCAGATCTGAAGATGAGGAGCTTGGCCTTCGTCGTTTCACTGGGTGAGAAACATGATTTATGTTGTGTTTGTTGATCTCCTCAGTCTGTGGCGCTGTCGCTGATAGAAGCTCAACTAATATGACGAGTGGATGAGCTCCGGGCGACAGGACCCAGAGGAGCGTCAACAAAACTCAAATCACACACGGAGGCCGGAGTAAAGGTTGATTCCACCTGCTCTGACTGTGTGTGTGTGTGTGTCTGTGTGTGTGTGTGTGTGTGTGTGTGTGTGTGTGTGTGTGTGTGTGTGTGTGTGTGTGTGTGTGTGTGTGTGTGTGTGTGTGTGTGTGTGTGTGTGTGTGTGTGTGTGTTTCCAGCACTGCTGTGTGTGTGTGACAGCCTGAAGTTCGGGCAGCTCTGCAGTGGAAACTCTGCCAACAGCAGGAGGTCCGGGGACCGCTGGGGACAGGGACACTACGGAGCCAGACGGTAGCAGAACCGAGGGACAACTGGGATTTACTGACGGCACCCAAACGTTCCAGTCTGAGCTAACATTAGTGGTGTTGTTTCAGGGGAACCAGAGTCCACTCTGGTCTGGACATTGTGTGCAGCGATGGTTCCGATGTCTACGCCCCGTTTGATGTGACGCTCCACGGGAAAGTTATTGTCTACACCGACCCGGCGAAGTCTGCCATCAACAACGGCATCAACCTGAGAGGAGAAGGTGGGTCCGACACGATGACCTGACTGACGTCCCCGGTGGGTTTACTGATGAGGTCACTCCCGCTGCTGCAGGTCTGTGCTTCAAGCTGTTCTACGTCAACCCGGACCGGACCTCTGGCACCGTGTTGAAGGGGCAGAAGCTCGGCACCATGCTGCCCATGCAGACGGTTTATCCAGGCATCACGTCACACATCCACGTCCAGATGTGCGACAAGAGCGACCCGAGCCAGTACTTCTGAGTCCTGTTCTGTTGGTCCAGATGGAATAAACCAATGCACCTGAAAATGGGCCTCGTGTCTGAATTCCTAGATGTAGTGTGGTTTCAAAATGCCAAATAAACATTCGTTTCTGTGGTTCAGCTCGACCCAAACAGCTCTAAGGTCATTTTCAGGAAGAAGACAGCAGCGTCACTCCAGTTTTACGGGACAGAAACACGTTTGGGTCTCATGTGCCAACAAAACGTGTGGCTTCAGGATCTTCAGTGTTAGACGTGTAAAATGTTCTGGAGAACTGGAGACAGAGAATTTACGGTGAATCTTAAACACCTGAGGAATATTTAGGCTCTTTAATGAAACACCTGATTGTTATTCTGACTCGGTTCGTCTAAGAGTAAACCTATGTGCAGAACAGGAGACGTCTGTGACAGCGGTCCAGTTGAGCGGAACCAGGGTCACATCTGCTCTAAATAACTGCTAATCGTCTCATGACAGTTCACGAGGCTGAAGGTTGGTTCAGATTTGGGACTCGTTTTAAAGCCATGGGTCTGGTAAACAGCTCGGGTTCTGATGGGTGTCAAAGCCAGAACGATTTGTTAGCAGCGGGTCCTGATGTACAAAGCGGTTCTGTTCTGCGGAGGACAGGGATGAAGTGGACTTTTCAGTTCTGCTTCTAAACTGAGTTCATTGTCATGAAAGGAGGAGACAGAAGATGTAAACAGCTGGAAGTTAAAGCATCAGCAGCTGCTTCCTGGATGAAAACTGGAAACTTTACTGAACAAGTAAATCACAAAACTTTTATAACTCTGTTTATTAAAACCTTAACTTTGATCTCTGTATTTACAACAGTGCTTTCAAAAAAGAACAATGAATTCAGTTCACAAAGAGCCTGAGGTTTAAAAGTTAGTATCTGTGAAGAAGCTTAAGACCAAGTATGAAACATGTCAGAAACTCAAAGAGCCTCTCAGTGAATCAGACAACAAAGAAATGTGTGAAATATCTGATATACAACAAGGACATTTGAAGCAACTGAACGAGGTTCTGTTTTGAGCATGTGACTCGATGACCCGTCCCTGCTTCTCATCAAAGCAGCTCAGACCACGACCTGGCAGCTGCTGAGACTCTCCAGGGAGCACAGCGACACGGAGGAACCAGGACTCCGGTCCCAGAACCCAAACCCAGCATAGAGAGGTTCCGTGAATGTGGTTCTGAAGGTGTGGAGGTGGGTCAGCTGGTCAGAGGAGACTTCGTAGAAGGACAAAGAACCAGCAGGATGGTCCAGGAACACGGCTACTCTACCAGAACCAGAACCAGAGGCTGAAGCAATGAACCTGCTGTCGTCACGGTGACAGACCCGGTACCCTCCAGCAGAACAGGTCAGGCTCCAGACACCAGGGACTATTCCACTTTTGAAGAAATGACTCTCCGATTCCCTCTTGACTCCTCTGTGACTCAGTGTCACAGAAACGCTTCCCGTCCACTCGACCTCCCAGTAACAGCGGCCAGTCAGACCAGTATCACACAGCAGCTGGGCGCAGTTGACGAACCTGTCGTTATGACGAGGATACAAGCGATGCTGGGCCGCGTAGCTCATGGTCCGGTTGTCGTCAGACAGGCTGATGTACATGCTCACCGTGTTGGTGTCCACTGAGAGTCGACAGAAATCTGAGGAGAGAAGGCGACAAAACAGGTTCTGATCGGTTCTGCACCGAGTCAATGACTTTGTGTCCTGGTCGTGTGTGGATCCGATCTGTGGCACCGTCATCCTTTGAGCTCATACAGGTTTGTTTACATTGGCACAGAAGACCAGAACCACCGGCAGTGCCTGTGGACCCATCAGCTCAGAGGACGTGTTTTTAGAACCAGCAGAACCGTGACTCGGGTCAAACTTACATTTCCTCATACTCTGAGCGTCACCATGGTCCAGCCTGTAGGAGCAAAGTTCTGGATCAGTCTGGATCATCAAACATGGAGCAGGAACACGGTGAGCGCTGTCTGTACCTGAGAGACTCCAGTCTCCATTTAGAATCCTTCAGTCCAGCAGACAGAAGCGTCCGTGCCGACTCCTGCAGGTGGTTGTTACTCAGGTCCAGTTCTCTCAGATAGAACGGGTTGGAGCTCAGAGCAGAGGCCAGAGAAGCACAGCCTTTCTCTGAGACCTGACATCCTGACAGACTGGACACACAGAGTCTGATCAGAACCCTCACATGTCACAGTAACGTCCTGTTGTATATGGATGATGCTCTGTCTGAGGTTCTGCTGATGTTCTGTCTGATGCTCTGTCTGAGGTTCTGCTGATGTTCTGTCTGATGTTCTGTCTGAGGTTCTGCTGATGTTCTGTCTGATGCTCTGTCTGATGTTCTGTCTGAGGTTCTACTGATGCTCTGTCTGAGGTTCTACTGATGCTCTGTCTGATGCTCTGTCTGATGTTCTACTGATGCTCTGTCTGATGCTCTGTCTGAGGTTCTGCTGATGTTCTGTCTGATGCTCTGTCTGAGGTTCTGCTGATGTTCTGACTGATGTTCTGTCTGAGGTTCTGCTGATGTTCTGTCTGATGCTCTGTCTGATGTTCTGTCTGAGGTTCTACTGATGCTCTGTCTGAGGTTCTACTGATGCTCTGTCTGATGCTCTGTCTGATGTTCTACTGATGTTCTGCTGATGTGTGAGCAGCCTCAGTCTTTATGAACTGCAGAACTGCAGGATCACGACCTAACAATGAACCTAAGGCCAGTGATTAGTTTTCTTCATCTGTGGCTCAGAGTAAAAAGTTTAATCAAGTTTTATTCACATTATCTATTTTTCGTAAATAACTTTATATCAGCTGCTGCTTGTGAGATTATTCTTAACTGGATCATATATGATGTGAGATTATTCACTCAAAAAGTACTAATTTTTGACAAGAGTATAATATGTTTGTGAAGGTGAAATGACTGATTCTTGATGATTGAGGATTGAGACTTCCCTTTCTCACCAATTCACTTTCATTACATTCTTTCATTCATTTAAAAAAAACAATTGTTTAACTTCAGCAAACATATTATTCTCTTGTTAGACAAACATACAGTATTTATAAGCTATTATTCGTGTATGTTAAAGTCAATTATTTATTGAATTATTACTTTTTTTGTTTAACAACAGCCTCGTAGTTTAGATGTTGTCTGTCTTGTCTCTAGGTTCGATTCCAAGATCGTACTGCAGTTTCCAAAGAAATGAAATTTGGTTCTGTATCTAAATACTGTATCTCTGTTGCCCAATGTAAGTGGATACAACGGTGAACATATTTAAATTATTTCTCCTCCACACAGTTTTTTTCAGCGTGACAGTGGAACATTTAGATCCTGACCTGAGAGTCTCCAGTTTACAGTTTGGACTCATCAGTCCAACAGACAGCAGCTCCACGCCTTTGTCCTGCAGGTGGTTCTGACTCAGGTCCAGTTCGTTCAGATCGGAGGAGCCAAAGCTTAGAACCGAGGCCAGAACTTCACAGCTTCTCTCTGACAGGTTACAGCTGCTCAGCCTGAAGACAGGGTTTAGTCAGTTACTGCTCAGCCTAACAGTTAAACACAACAATAACGAACCGCGTGAACCTGACCTGAGAGTCTGTATCTTACAGTTTGGACTCATCAGTCCAACAGACAGCAGCTCCACCCCTGAGTCCTGCAGGTCGTTGTTGCTCAGGTCCAGTTCTCTCAGACTGGAGGAGTGAGAGTCAGAGTTTAGTCGATGAGAACGTGAGAACGTGTGCGTTACTGTTCTGGTTGAAGATCTGAGTTTCTAGTTTCTCAGCATTCTTTCCTGTTCTTTCAGATCACGCCCACACTCACTCTTAAAATCATTACAGAGTCCGGTTCTGCTTCAAGTTGCTCAAGTGCTGGGTGTGAAAGTCTTTGATCAGAGTTTCGGTTAAAGGTGATGATGAGTGTGTGTTCACTTACCCTTTGAACTCAATGGGCGAATTAATGGATGAGTAACTAGGTGCTAGAGACCAGTTTGACTTAGTGGAGCCTGAGTTTTGTTGGCTGAAACACAGTATTGGGGAGAAAATGAAAAATTATTATAGAATTACAAAAAATATATATTGATGTGAAGTACTTTTAATGCTGAACTCTAAATAAACTTTATTGTTTGGTCAGTAAATACTGAGAAGAACCAAGACCAGATCCAACACCCAGATGTGATCGTCTACAGAGTTTAGATGATGAGAACAGGATCCTGACCCGGGACTCTCCATTCCATCAGACGGCGGCTCCACCCCTGAGTCCTGCAGGTCGTTGTTGCTCAGGTCCAGTTCCTTCAGACTGGAGGAGCGTAGAACCGAGGCCAGAACTTCACAGCTTCTCTCTGACAGGTTACAGCTGCTCAGCCTGAAGACAGGGTTTAGTCAGTTACTGCTCAGTGTAACAGTTAAACACGAGAGGAACGAACCGTGTGAACCTGACCTGAGAGTCTCCAGTTTACAGTTTGGACTCATCAGTCCAACAGACAGCAGCTCCACCCCTGAGTCCTGCAGGTCGTTGTTGCTCAGGTCCAGTTCCTTCAGACCGGAGGAGCTTAGAACTGAGGCCAGAACGTTCCAGGTTCTCTCTGACAGGTTACAGCCGTTCAGCCTGAACAGAGACAAACACAAATGTGTTTAAAACATGTGTTCCAGTCGGGCTTTAATCTGTGGTTGGTACCAGGTTAAATACACTCACAGAGCCTTTTTGGAGGCTGTGACCACTGGTAACAGACCCAGCAGAACCTCCTCAGAACCAGAGTATTTCTTCAGATCGAACTCGTCCACATCTCCTGATGACAGTAAGATGAAGACCAGCGCCGACCACTGATCAGGAGACAGGTCCTGTGGGGACAGACGTCCTGATCTCAGGTTCTGTTGGATCTCCTCCACTACAGAAGCCTCATTCAGCTCGTTCAGACAGTGGAACAGGTTGATGGTTGTCTCTGCAGACAGATCCTCACTGAGCTTCTTCTTGATGTACTGGACCGTTTCCTGACTGGTCTCTGACCCACTTCCTGTCTGGGGCATCAGGCCTCGTAGCAGAGTCTGGCTGGTCTGCAGAGACAGACCGAGGAGGAAGCGGGGGAACAGGTCCATGGGTCCGTTTGGACCCAGGGCCTGGTCCACACAGCTCTGGTAGAACGGAGTCACTGAAGTTGGTTGATTGTGTGACAGCAGGTTGACTCCAGAGCTGACGAAGGTCCGATGGACGTGAAGAGCAGCCAGAAACTCCTGAACGCTCTGATGGACGAAGCAGAACACCTGCTTCTGGTTCTGGCCTCTCCTCTCATTAAAGTCCTGCTTCAACAGTGCTGAAACTGAGGCTGCTCTGACATCGATGCCAGACTCTGTCAGGTCCGACTCACAGAGGTTCAGGTTTCCCTTCTGCAGCTGCTCAAAGGCCAGTTTCCCCAGAGACTCCATCATTGCTCTGTTCTCTGGACTCCAGTCTGGATCCGTCTCATCGTTCTTTAGCTTGGTCTGATCCAACATGTAGCGGATGTAGATCGGAGTCATTCCCTCTCTGGTTTCCAGCTGATCCTCCAGAACCGTAGCAGTGATCCGGCAGAACCCTGGGCTGTGGCACATGAAGTGGAGGCTTTGTGAGCTCTTGATGTGGGAGATGATTGTTGTGGCCCGCTGCTCATCTTTGAATCTCTTCCTGAAGTACTCCTCCTTCTGCGGGTCCGTGAAGCCTCTGACCGCCGTTACCATGGCAACGTGCTTAGGAGGGATCCGATTGGCTGCTGCAGGTCGTGTGGTGATCCAGAGCTGAGCAGACGGAAGCAGCTTCCCCTTGATGAGGTTTGTCAGCAGCACATCCACTGAGCTGGACTCTGTGACATCAGTCAGGACCTTGTTCTTGAAGTCCAGCGGAAGCCGACACTCATCCAGACCGTCCAGGACGAACGCGACCTTTAACCCTTCGGAGCTGAAGATTCCTGATGCTTTGGTTTCAGGGAAGAAGTGCTGAACAAGTTCCAGCAAACTGAGCCTTTGCTCTTTGAGCAGGTTCAGCTCTCTGAAGGTGAACGGAAACATGAAGTCGATGTCCTGGTTGGCTTTGTCTTCAGCCCAGTCCAGAGTCAACTTCTGTGTTAGGACCGTTTTCCCAATGCCGGCCACTCCCTGGGTCACCACGGTTCTGACGGGTCGGTCCCCTTCAGCAGAACCTTTAAAGACGTCTTCTACTTTGATGGTTCTTTCTGCTCTGTCTGGTTTCCTGGAGCCTGTTTGGGTCTGTTTGACCTCATCACTCTCTGTGATGCGCAGCTCCGTGTAGATCTGGTTCAGAAGGGTCCGGTTTCCTGCTGGAGCCGTCTCATCACGCAAACACTGGACCTTCTCCTTCACAGCAGATTTCACCTTTCTTTGACAAAGAGCACCAGTAGTTCCTGCAGAAAAGCAAAGATTTATCACTTAGAGAATCCGGTCCAGCAGGTTCTGGACGGTCTGGTTCCTGGTTCTGGTTAAACTAAGCTAGCTCCATGTTGCATGTTCTTACCGGTCTCCAGAGTGTCTGCCAGCTGGTCCTGATCTATCTCCCTCAGGATGTTCATGGTGATGTTCAGAACGGATTCTCTGCTGCTCCACCTCTGGTCGTCGTCTCTTCCTCCCTTCACCTCCTCATCCTCCCTGTGACTCTGCCTCCATCCTCTCTCGTCCTTCTTCAGGAGCCTCTTGGCTTTTCTCAGCTCGTTCTTCACGTATAAGACGATCTTCTCCTCCAGGTCTGGGGGGAACTCCGTTTCCTGATCCCTGTGAAAGGGTGTGACGACACGATGACAACATCAGCGCAGCCGTTCAGGAAACGACTGGATGTTAGTGGAAGTGGTTAGTGAGAGTTGGTTCTGATCCACTGAGGCCGATCACAGGAGGACAAACTGGACCCGCCTGGAGGTCCAGAACAGCCTTCACTTCTGAATCATTTTGAGTTAGTCAGACATTGAGAATCCAAAGCTACTGATAGTTTTCTGTCTGCTGACGTCTGTGAGATTCTCTGAATTCATTCCTGCAGCTTCTTTCTAGAGGCTCCACCTGTTCTGTTGGTTCTGCTTCAAGCTGCTGTAAAGGTTTTCCCACAGTGAGTTGATCAGAGTTTAGGTTTTTAGGTCAGGGGCCGATATTTCAATCTCAGTTAAATTATCAGTTGATGGTAGAGACCAGCGTAACATTTTTGAGGCTGGTCTTTGCTGCTGCTCCAGGCTTCATCACAGTTTAGAAACAAAAAGATAACATGTTATTTTATATAATATTGATGTAAATAAAACCCACATGTGATCGTCTACAGTTTGTTACTGGACACGTTTCCCTAAAGCAGCTGAAGGATCAGATGTAAAGGTCTGCAGAGACATTCTAACATCGACTAATGATCTGTTCACTTAATCTGGTTCAGAGTCCGATGCGTTGTCCTTGATTGGCAAATCGGTGGACGGGTCACTCTGTACAGAACTGTGTGATCCAGTGGAGCCTGGTTCCAGCTGCTGCTTCAGGCTTCAGACGTGAAAACATCTCATGTTATATAATAAAATAAACGTTTGACGCGACTGGTGTTCAGTGACAGATAAAGACTTCACCTCCGAGCTTTGGTGTCGTGTCCTCCATCCGGGCCTGGAAGAACCCCCTCTGTGTCCTCTACCCGACTCATAGCAGAACCTTCACCTGGAAAGTCACACCATCAACACCGGCAGTTTGAAGCGCGTTCAGTCATCCCGTCTTCAACACTGGCTGTTTCACATTCTGCGTTTGGGTCGCAGCATTTCCCAGAACTGCAACAGCTCACAACCTGTTCAGCAGGAAGTCGTCCACCTGCCGGAGGCGACAGGAGGGAACGGGCTGTTGTAGTAGTAAAAATGCTATTAAATTCAAATGAGGCCCAAGACTGACAGACACCAGATGAGAAGTGATGCGACGTCTGTCGTCTTCTCTTCAGTAAAGAGCCGAGACTTAAAGTGGGTCAGAACCCTGACCTTCAGGCAGAGAGGATGGGTTTATGTAGGATGTGTCGATGCAGCAGACAGAAACGGGTCAAACAGAACACGCTTCATGCTTCAGAGCTGCAGGAAAATGAGAAGATTCTATTTAACTTCCAGCATAAATGACAGACAAGGAGCTTGAAGAAGTCAGTAACATCCTGAGCACTGACAGCCTAATGTGTTTACATGCATACCTCTGGTTTTAAAGATATTATCACAAAATGTTATGTCAATCATTATTCAGTGTGTCAAACCTTATTATTTTGATGGGTAAAATTCAGTTTCATGAAGCCAGGTTTTTTAGGTCTATCCTAAATATTAATCTGTTTCAGTTGAGCCTACCTCACTTCTTTAAGACTGCAGTCGAATAAGAAAAGCATTAACACACTCATATATTACAGTGAATTGTTTTCTAGTTCCCATGCTGACTTAAAATTATGTGTTTGATTTTGTAATGTGTTATTTCCATTTGTTATGTTTTTAATTTTATTTATTTCATTTCATTGATGTCAATATTTTTTATTTTGTTGTTTCCTGCAATGAATAGGGGTTTTGGATTTTTACCTTTGCACCATGTCAATTTGTCAAAGAAGTAAAAAAGAAAAAAAAGACTTACGCACCTAGTGGCAGCTACTGTACTGATGCCGCAAATTGCGCTCGCCCTCACTCACTTTTTGAGCGGAGCGGCCACGGGCGGGGTTCCAGCGCCCCTAGCGGTCAAATTGTGAAGTGCAGCTGCTCAAGGGTCAGTGCAGAAGAACAGCGAGTCACTGGTGTCAGATGGACACACGACTGTTGTCGCCGTCTGTCATTAAAGGCAGTCAGTTTCATTAAACAAATAACGTTGTAGTATGGAGCTAGTTATCTTTTTCTTAGCAGCAGCCTGCATCATTTTACTATTTCATCCTCAGATGTGTTGTCAAGAATAATGGCTCATATAGTGATGCACCCACATAAGCACGGCCCGTCCAGCGTAAATAAGTGTGTCTAAACCGCTATCCTTCACACATCCTACTGTGGTCACTCCAAATAATCCAGATGCAGCATGGATGAGTGTGAGGACGTTCATTTAGAGTCTCTGTGAGGTACGAATTAAATAAATAGAAATAAAAGCATGTGTTATAATAAATATGGATTTGTTGAACTGGACATTAGACTGAGGGAGGAGGAAATAAATAAACAGCTTGAATTTCTCTGTCATTTCTCTTTTAGTCCAGCAGAGGTCAGCATTGAGGCGCAGATCACAAACTTCATCTAAGGACGTCACACTAAAAAAACTGACTAAATCTAATTAAGATGCAATAATTATGGGTCAAGATGCGTTTGTAAGATACTTTAAAAGTGCGTTTATGTGTCTTCATTCACTTTAAAAAACAGGCTGCATGAAGAAAGAGCGTAATGGTTAAAAGATAAGGCAGGTCAACATAAGTGGGCTATGGTGTGTGTGTGTGTGTGTGTGTGTGTGTGTGTGTGTGTGTGTGTGTGTGTGTGTGTGTGTGTGTGTGTGTGTGTGTGTGTGAGAGAGAGAGAGAGAGAGACAGAGAGAGAGAGAGCGCCAGAGGGAGGGAGAGAGGGAGAGCTGGCTGTGCGCTTTGAGAAACTGCAGCAGCGGCAGAGCTGGTGTCGGAGCAAACAGGACTCAGGATATTTGCGCACCCCAGAAAAGACGCAGGTGAGGCAGAAAGCTTCTGTATTTGAGCTCACTAACGTCGCTCTAAGTCACTATTTATTGGCGTAAACGCGTTCTCCCACTTTCCAGCCTGGTTTGTCTGGGCTCAGGTGAAGGTGGCTCAACGGTGCGCAGTGTTTTTCCGCTCAGTGCTGCAGTTTATTGTCTCGCAGTTGCAAATAGGCGCGTGTTTGCGTGTCGTTGTAGCCGCTTAGCTCAATATGAATAAAGCCAAAGAGGCGCAATAAAGTAAACAGAGTAACGCGTAAGTGTGCGCGTGTCAGAGTATGCGCACAACTGGAGACATTACGGCCGAGCAGCTGCTTCGCTCCCATGAAGTCGAAGTTAGAAATCATCGTTGTGCAGCGTGCTCATCTGTTTTAAGCTGCGTTCCTGTCTCTCTATTGGGGAACGCTGTAATAAACGATGCCTCGGTAGAGACAAAGGCAGAGCCGTGATGGGAAACGGAGAGAAGACAGGACAAAACCTTCTAAACACGAAGGTTGCACTTTATGGAACAGTGCTAGAGATTCAAGGCACCACTTTCTACATGTGACCTTCAATGACTCATGTAACTATTGATGCAATAGTGAATTAATGTGTTGTGTCAGTGACAAGTGCTCATCAGCATGTACAGCATGTACGGAACAAACTATGCAAAATAACTTTTATGTTTCAAATGTCATAAATTGACCTTTGAATTTGTTTCAATCAGTGTTTTTCTCCAAAACAACAAGAGCATGTGTCTGGAAATGATTTTATGGCAAAACCAGGGCTGATACGATGATATGGGTTTTATGTAGATTTCTGATGGACCCAATCTGAGAACAATGATGCTTTTAAGTGCTTAGAGTCACGGCCTGTTTTTGACATCATCGTGATTTCACGCCGCTCGAGGAGTCGCGCCGTCGCGGTGAACGTGGCCCGCGGGCGTGGACCCCCTCGTCCGCCCTTTAATGCACAGCTAACCCCATTACGGTTGTTTGGGCCGGACCGGTGCCAGCCTCAGCGGGTTTCAGTGAAGGGAGGCAAAGAACCTATAAATACCACGCTCAGGCGCTGCATCAACGCAGTCGCTGCCGTTCCTGCATCTAATGACTCTAATCAGAAGAACCACGGTGTTCGTGGCCTGTTCTTCACATCACCTGTTGTATTGATGCGTGTGTTTTGAAGCCCGTGCTGACGGATGAGCCTGCAGGCGTCCCGGTGTTCTGTGGGTGGTGTTTAATGAGCGCGAGAGGCTGGAAGCTGTCATTAATTAGGTCCAAATATCAGCATGGAGCCGTTTCCACTCCGGCTCCACGGATCAATGCGCAGGAACACACTGTCTCTGCTCCGTAACCGCCGGCCGCGTTGCCCGGCCACTGATTTGCGATCACGCGTGGAGCCGAGCCACTGCCGGGGCAGACGTGTTTACCTCCGCCCCGCGGAGTTTCCTGTCAGAACACGTCGCTCCCGCAGCGCGCGCGCAGATGCGCTGATACGCTGTTGGCCCGGCTCCACGTCACCAGCACGCCGCCGCATCCGCCGTCCTCCAGGTGCGAGGAGAGCGTGACACGTGACCCACGCCGGGTTCATATGGGCTCAAACCTGGAACCTTAATATGGGAGTGTTGTTCTGCGCAGGTAGAACCAGAACCAGAACGCTGGTTCCACGCCGGTTCCCGAGGGCGAGGACGGGACGTGACAAAGCTTTGTTTATGAAAGTCAGGGCTCAACGGGACGTGACGATGACGTAACGCTGACAGGTCAAGCTGAAACCCTTACAAAATCGCCGACAGGGAGGAATGAATGAGAGCAAAAAACCTCAGTTTCCTCCCGACCAGTACCGGCCCAGATGACAAAGCAATTTCACTTCCTCACTCTCAAACTCAGGCTTGAAGCATGTCCTCGGTTCGGACGAGCTGCTTGTGGGCCTGGATCAGCCCGTTTCCGCGGGTTCTACCGGGTTCTACCGGGTTCTACCGGGTTCTACCGGGTTCTACCGGCAGAGGGGCTGCTCCCGCCCGTGAGCGACGAGCGGCAGCAGCTGGGGAGATTAAACTGGGAAGTCTCCGGTGCCGCTGCGCCAGAGTGGGATTCATGGTTTCGACCCTGTGCTCAGC